>NC_092876.1:324541651-324825617 GCF_028372415.1 Notamacropus eugenii
TTTGAGAAAGAAAGCACTAGCAATTAAGGGGATGATGAAAGGGTTCACACCGAAGGTGGTGATTGAGTGCGTCTTGAAGGAAAAGATCAACTCTCTAAGGCACATATGAGGAGGGAGAGAATTCCAGATTTGGGGAATAGTGAAAAGGCATGAGGATGTGTGTAAGGAACAAAGAAAAAACTAGTTTACCTGGATCACAGAATGTGGAAGCAACAGTGATTCCCAATAAAACTGGGACAATCGGTTGGGGCAAAGTTGAGGACTTTGAAAGCTAAACAAAAGACGTTACATTTTATCGTAGAGGCAATAGGGAACCACTGAACTTTCCTGAGTAAAGGAATGACATGGTCAAATCTGTACTTAAAGAAATTCACTGAACCTCTTTAGGACTGAAATGGAAAGATATTTAAAGAGTAGGAAGGGGAGATTTTGGAGGTCATTCTGAATCATCTAGATGAGAAAGGAGGATTGAACTAAGGCGGGAGATGTGAGAGTGGAGAGAAGAGATCGAAAGTTACAGATGTTGTGAATGCAAAAATGGCAAGGTTTGGCAACTACCTGGATGTGTGCGATGAAGTAAGTATAATATCCAAGGATATAATTTACAAATGTGAGAGACTAGAAAAATGGTAGTGCTTTTGACAGAAATACAGAAATTTGGAGAGGGGTGGGATTGGGGGGAAAGATAATGAGCTCTGTTTTGTAGATGTTAAATTCAAGAAGACTTCAGGACATCCAGGTTGAAATGTCCAATAGGCAATTGGTGATGTAGGACTGAAGTTCAGAGGAGAGATTAGGGCTAATTATTTGAAGTTATTGGCACAGAGATGATAATTAAATCTATGACTGACAACGTCATCAAGAAAGAGAAAGTGTAGAGAGAAATGTGTTTGCTCCTCCTCTCCATTCAAACCTCAACCATCTCTCTCTGGGCCTCAGTTTCTTCATTTGTAAAATAAGGGAGTTGGGCTAGCTTATCTCAAAGGTCTTTTCCAACTTTAATACTCTATTATATGACCATAATCTTGTCATCTTATGCCTAAATATTGCCACTTAGCAATATTTAGATGTCCCTGAGTACATAGTCTCTCCTCCCTCCAATTAATCACAAATATGAAGGTATCTCAACAGCCATCTATTTCAACCCACACTGGAAAAAAAAAATCCCTTCTGATGATTTACCTGGCAAGTGGTCAAGCAACCTTTGCTTGACAACTTCCAGGGAGGAAAAACCCACCCACTTCACCAAAGCAGTCCATTCCATTTTTGGATAGCTCTAATTGTTGAAAAGTTTTCTAATATCCAGTTGTAATAAATGTGATTTTTTAAATATGTTGTTTGATATTGTAGTTATAAGTGATAGGCCTCCAATATGGAGTCACTTAGGCTAACTAGTCCTAATGACCATAAACATATGAGTAATAACACACAACCTGCAGTTTTCCACTGCCCTGACTATTCTGATAACCCCCCCCTTCTCATTTGCCCTCCCTTTTGTCATCCCCCCCACACCCTATTTATCCCCTTCTCCCCTACTATCCTGTAAGATAGGTTTTCATACCAAATTAAGTGTGCATAGTGTTCCTTCCTTGAGCCAAGCGTGATGAGAGTAAGCCTCGCTTTATCCCTCTCACCTCCCCGCTTTTCTCCTCCATTGAAAAACCTTTTTCTTGCCTCCTTTATGAGAGATAGTTTGCCCCACTCCATTTCTCCCTTTCTCCTCCCACTCCTTAATTTTATTTTTGTAGATATCATCTCTTCCTATTCAACTTACCTTGTGCCCTCTATCTATATGTGTGTGTGTGTGTGTGTGTGTGTGTGTGTATGTGTAATCCCTCCAACTATCCAAATACTGGGAAAAGTTTTAAGAATTACAAATATGATTTTTCCATGGAGAAAAGTAAACAGTTTCAACTTTAGTAAGTCCCTTATGATTTCTTTTTCCTGTTTACCTTTTCATGCTTCTCTTGATTCTTGTGTTTGAAAGTCAAATTTTCTTTTCAACTCTGGTCTTTTCAACAAGAATGCTTGAAAGTCCTCTATTTCATTGAATGACCATTTTTCCCCTGAACTATTATACTCAGTTTTGCCAGGTAGGTGATTCTTGGTTTTAATCCTAGTTCCTTTGACTTCTGGAATATCATATTCTAAGTCCTTTGATCCCTTAATGTAGAAGCTGCTAGATCTTGTGTTATGCTGATTGTATTTCCACAATACCCCAATTGTTTCTTTCTAGCTGCTTATAATATTTTCTCCTTGACCTGGGAACTCTGGAATTTGGCTACAGTATTCCTAGGAGATTTTCTTTTTGGATCTGTTACAGGAGGTGATAGGTGAATTCTTTCAATATTTATTTTCCCCTTTGGTTCTAGAATATCAGGGCAGTTTTCCTTGATAATTTCATGAAAGATGATGTCTAGGCTCTTTTTTAGATCATGACTTTCAGGTAGTTCCATAATTTTTAAATTGTCTCTCCTGGATCTATTTTCCAGGTCACTTGTTTTTCCAATGAGATACTTCACATTGTCTTCTATTATTTCATTTCTTTTGGTTTTGTTTTGTAATTTCTTGACTTCTCATAAAGTCATTAGCCTCCATCTGCTCCATTCTAATTTTTAAAGAACTATTTTCTTCAGTGAGCTTTTGAAACTCCTTTTCCATTTGGCTAATTCTGCTTTTTAAAGCATTCTTCTTCTCAATGACTTTTTGGATCTCTTTTGCCATTTGAGTTGGTCTATTTTTAAGGGTGTTATTTTCTTCAGTACTTTTTTGTGTCTCCTTTTGCAAGCTGTTGACTTGCTTTATATGTTTTTTTTTTACATTGCTCTCATTTCTCTGCCCAATTTTTCCTCCACCTCTCTTACTTGATTTTCAAAATCCTTTTTGAGCGCTTCCATGGCCTGAGACCACTGCATATTTATTTTGGAGGTTTTAGATGCAGAAGCCTTGACTTTTATGGTATTCCTTGTTCTTCCTCAACCAAATGGATGGAAGAAAATATATGTTCACCAAGAAAGTAACCTTCTATCGTCTTATTTTTTTCCCTTTTGGGGCATTTTCCCAGACAATTACTTGACTTTTGAGTCCTTTGTCAAGAAGAGGATATACTCTAAGGACCTGTAAGTTCTCAGTTCCTCTAAGGTGGCACAATCAAGGAAGAGCAGTTTACTCCTCTCCTGGCTTGTGCACTGGTCTGGGAGCAACCAAAAACTTTTCTGCCCAGGATCTGCAAGTAGAATTCCCTCTCTACAACTATCTCCAGCTCCACCACACCAGCACTCCTCCTCACCCCAGAGGAGCCACTCAGGGCTGAGATCCAGATCTGCTGCTCAATTCCCCAGGGTCTTTAGCCTGAGGGTTCCAAAAAATGGACACTGCCACTGCAGTGGCTGCTGCTGGGAGGGCCAGACCATGTTCCCTTCACACCCAGGTCTAAGAGCTTTCTCACTGACCTTAGAAACTGTCTTTGGAGTTTGTGGGTTGAGCAATCTGGGAACCGCAGCTGCTATTGGGGATTCCAAGCCCTGAAGCCTGCTCTGGCCCTGTAACTGCCACACGGCCAAGGCTGAGCTGCACTCCTCTCTAAGTCCAGTGCAACAGACCTTTCCTGTTGGCCTTCCAGGCTGCCTTGGACTGGAAATCTCTTTCACTCTGTCGTTTTTGTGGCTTCTGCTGATCTAGAATTTGTTTAGAGTCATTTTTTACATGTATTTTATGGGTTACGGGGGAGAGCTTTTACAGGTCCATCCTTCTCCTCTGCCATCTTGGCTCCATCCCCTCTGTGTGCTTCATTTTCACCTGCTTGCTTCACTGCATAGTAAGAAAGATCAAACTTGAACCAGTTTCCCAAGTACCAATTTTCTATAAACTCTCAAACCTGGGTCTTTGCTCTAACTTGAGCCATGAGACCAGATAGTGCACAAACCTAGCTTCAATCTTTGCAGCTACCCCTCTTTGCTCCTAGATCTGTCTTCTGTGGATATCTTTTTTTACTAGAACACTAGACGTAGGGACAGAAAGAAGTGGGTTCAAATACTGCCTCAGGCATCAGCTATGTGACCATCGGCAAATCATTCTATGTCTTAGTTTTCTCAACTCTAAAAATTAAAGGATTGCATTTGATGGCCTCTCAGATCCCTTTCAGTTCTAATTCTATGAATTTATTTTACTTTAAATCTTTTTTCCACACATGAAAGTCCTTCAAGTGTTTGAAAACAAGTATAATGTTCCACCAAAATCTTCTCCAGCCAAAACATCCCCTTTCCTATTACCTAGTCCCACATATCATGAGCATAGCATCTGTCACCATACCATTTACCACCATCCTCCAGAAGATACTCTCTGGATTATTAATTTATGGTACCCACAACACCACAATATTCTACATGTGATCTGACCAGCACAGAGAACAGAGAAACTTTCACTTCCATATCCTTGGATCCTGGACCTCTCTTAATATAGACTAAGATGACATGATCTCCCTTGACTTGCCACATCAGTCCTGAACATTGCCAAATTAACCTTCCTAAAACACCTCATATATTACAGTGTTGTTTAAACAGTTAGGTTAGATATGACAGGTTATGTCATGTTTCAGATTAGTATGCCAGAGAGACTAACTGGATTAAGATCACAAAGCAAGTAAGTAGTAGTATAGCCAGAACTAAAATCCACAACTTTTCATTCCAAGTCCAGTGGTTTTATTCCTCTCATGGTTGCCATGCTGCTTTGATGCTACTCTACTACTTTGATGCTACCCACCCACTTAGTTGGACTAAGTTTTTGCCTGACGACTTGATTATTTTCTTCAACTGGTTGAATCAACCAGCTGTTTCCACATCTTGCGGACACAGCTGTGGTCTTCCTGGAAGGCCTCATTAACTAAGGGGTTTTCCAAAGGAAGCATTTTCTCTCATACAGCTCTGAAATTGTTTCCCCTCTGGGAGTTGTTAAATATAGCCTGGGAAACACCTACTTGAATTTTTGTTTTAAAAATTAATAAATAAACCAAACAGGGTTCCTACTCATTAGCTATAAGCCTAACAAAGAATTTCCAGTATAATTCATCAAAAATTTGTTGTTGCATGTATAAACACAGGAAGTAGAATTCTATCTACTAGTGGTAGCACCCAAAGGGAAAATATCCTACACTATTCCAGGAAATTGTAAATGCTTAATGAGTCTCCAGGAATGCTAATGTAACCCACTATTAAAAAGGACTTTCTCTTTCCATACTGACTATTCAAGCAGCTGTCCATTGAATATATATTGAGCCAGGCAGCACTTCCTTTTGGCAAACTCTGAGTATAGGTGAGAGGAAACACTTAGAACCCCATTCGTGTAAGCACACCCTCTATTATGGAAGGTTTGAACATGGCCAGTTTTGTGAAGATCATCATAAGCTGTATCTACCCTAACCTTCAACATCTGGATGAAAATAAAATCAGTACATTCAAATCCAATTCAACAAGTATTTATTGAACATATCAGTGCCCAGCTCCGAAAAAGTTGCTGAAGGTTTTCAAAAAGAACAAAATACAATCTCAGCTTAATAGGAGCTCATAGTCTAATTGGAGAGACAAGATTTGTGATACAAGTAATACATAAGTGCCAAAATTTAAGTACATAGATAATAAGTTCTATAGAAATTCAGAGAAAGTAGAAATCAATAATGGTTGGAAGAAAGGCTTAATGAAAAAAGGAAGGTCATAAGGGGGACTTTACAGTATAGGTCATATAGTTCTCATTCTGTCTGACTCTGTCTGACTCTCTCACCCTTCACAGAGCAGCAACAGATCTTCAGCTGCCTGATAAGGGAATGAGAGAGGAATGGAAAATAGAAGTGATGGTAGAAGCAACAGAAAGAGAAATGCCCTAGGAGGTCCTGGGATATGGAGAAAGCAGGCAGAGATGTGACATGCCTCCCGGCAGCTGGAAATGAGAGAACAAAGTAAGAGAAGCCAGGGCAGAATGGAGAAAGTAAACCAGCCCTTGCTGGAGCTTACACTGCCTTCATTCACCCTACTCCAAAAGTAATGAACCAGTCAAAGAAGTCCCTGACAGCAACATGATAATGAACAGAAAAGGTATGTCAGTCTGTACCAGATCCTAAGACTACATCCCAGGCTTTGAGGACAAGGGAATCAAGTCCTGGGTCCAAAGTTCTTGACTCTTGATCCA
Organism: Notamacropus eugenii; assembly: GCF_028372415.1. Classification (NCBI taxonomy): domain Eukaryota; kingdom Metazoa; phylum Chordata; class Mammalia; order Diprotodontia; family Macropodidae; genus Notamacropus; species Notamacropus eugenii. The sequence goes on from NC_092876.1 coordinate 324,547,832, forward strand.
ATGATTAGCCCTAGTAGATGATGTGAGTAGACCATTATTTGGGAACTGTTTTGTATTGCTGACATTCCTTTGCCTAATTACAGTGGTGAGCTGGTAAACATTTAACAACTGTCTCAAGGGGGGAGGAGTGGAGAGGCATAGCAGGACAAACTATTAAGTTTGATCTGTATTATTAGCATCTTCTCCATCATTTTAAGTCTAAATAAAACAATAAATCAAGCTCTGATTTATAACATTTGCTAATCTCTTAGGTGTAAATACTCATACTGAAGTTTTAACAATCTGCTTGTTCTCTCCAGACAGTTTAAGCTTACAACAGCACATATGGGCATGAGGGTACCCTTCCTAGAACCTAGAACCCAGAACCTAGAAATAAGACTTCAGAGGGGCTTATACACCATTTGAGGATTGCCTAGAACTAAGAGAAGTTGAGGAAAGATAGTCATGTGGTAGTTTTTGAAAGTGTCATTTCTTGGTTTTGTTATTCTAATGTCAATAATAAAATGCTCCATATAGTTGAACATGCTCTATGGGAAATGATTACATTATGCGAACCATTATGAAATACGCATATTTAGGAAGAAGGAAGTATCTCTGATAAGATTAGGACTTAGGGCTGATTCTGTTTGAATAAATTCACACCAATCATATCCCCACATTTGAGTTGTCATGGTCACCTAGAAAAAACCAAAACTGAGACAGAAGACTATCAGTCTATCGTTCAACCAGCATTTCTTAATTTCCTGCTCTTTGCCAGGCAATGAGTACAGAAAAACAAAAATGAAGCAGCCCTTGACCTCAAGAAGCTGACAATATTCAATTGGAAGAGATTGTACCTACAAAAGCAAATACTGAATAAACACAAAGTGATTGGGGCTGGGGGTGGGAAGGCTCTAGCAACAGGGGATGTTAGCCGACTACCACTTTCTACGGGTCAGGCGCCATGTCAAAGACAGAGACAAAATCCCTGCCCTCCCGCATTTTAACGTGGGAGACAACATGCAAACAAATTGTAAATACAAAATGTATATAGTGTATCGTTTTTCAGGCATTTTTTCTAGTCATGTCTGACCCATTTGGGGTTTTCTTAGTAAAGACATGGAAGTGGCTTGCTATTTCCTTCTTCAGCTGATTTTATAGATGAGGAAACTGAGGCAGAGTTAAATGACTTGCCCAGGGTCACACAGCTAGTAAGTGTTTGAGGCCAGATTTGAACTCAGAAGATAAGCTCGTAGCTGTACATGGAAGAGGATCCTTCAGACTTACAGAGCAAAGTCACTAGCAGTAGGGAGGAGAGAGGGAGTAGGGATCAAAAAAGACTCTCTTATCAAAGGTGGGATTTGAACTGAATCTTGAAGTTTGGTATTTTTCCAGCACATCTAATCTTTCTTGCTAAAGTTAGTGGCTAGCCAGCTGGTGGTTAAAGCAGGATTTGGATAGGTTAATTGGATAGGAATTGTAAGCTGGGGAATCAATAGTCACAGATGGCTATGGCTTGTTCGTATCGTAGTTAAGGAGACCAATCAGATTGATTGATGCATAGTGTTTATGTTAAAATATTGTAAAAGTAAAACTTGATACTTAGAATGGGACCAAATTATCAAGTGTCTTCAAAATCAGGCTGAAAAGTTGAGAATTGAAATAGGGAACCATTGAAGTGATTTGTGTAGATCTATAACATCATGAAAGCAGTTTATAAGTAAGAATAGTCTGGCATCTTTGTGCAAAATATATTGAAGGCTCCAGGAAAATCAGGAATCAAAACCAGCAAGGAGATAATAAGTAACCCAAATGTGAGGCCTGAATCTCATGAGCACTAAGTGGAGGGAATGGCCAGTTCTCAAAGTCGTCAGAATTCCACATGAAGTAGGGAAATACATATATGTACACATATCTATATATATCTCTATAGATATAGATATATAGATAGATATATGTATATACACACACACACACACACACACACACAATACATATATAAAGGTAGAACTTCTATTTCTGGTACATAATGTCTGGCAAATTACTTAAAATCTTAAAGTCCCAGCCAACGCTATAAGATTGTAAGTTACAAAGCAATTATCCTGTACTTATAGAAGGAATTTCTTCATTACTATAAAATCAGTTTCATACAAATATTTATGTATATGTATATAAACATATATACAAACATATGTACTTTAATACTTCAAAATTCATAGCTTTAATAGCTTAAAACTACACTAAGACTTCTGAACATTATGTATGTTGACTTGTAATAAAATTTGCATGTAGAAGAGAGATTCAATTTGTTCTATAACTTGAGAATCATTTTTAAAGAGGAAAATTTGGCCCAAAATAAGGAAAAGTTGGTATTTCTGCAATTCTTTTATTGAAATATTATTCATTCCAGATCATACACCTAAGTAATAGCAGAATAAGGCACGTACCAAACTCTGATAGCATGTATCCTACAAAACTCCCAAAAGAAGCCTGAAGCAAATTACAATGCAATTGGGAAAGGTTTATAAAATAAATAAAAATATAATACAATATGAATAATGCTAATTTGTGGTTTTCTAAGTCAATATGCCACCTGCAGGAATGCATTTCTGAGTCTGACACCACTGGACACTGGATAGGGCACTTGACTCAGCTAAAAAGAGCTAGTTTCAAATCTCAGCTCAGGCATTTACTAGCTAAGTGACCCTGGGAAAGTCATTTAACTACTCTATGCTTCAATTTCCTTATCTGTAAAATGATATGATTGGATTAGACGACCCCAAAGATTTCTTCTAGCTCTTAATGTATGATTCTATGAACTCAGTCCTTCACTTTTAATTCCATTGTTTCTCCCTGGCACTGCACTGCCTAAAATGCTATATACCCATAAAGAGCTATATACCCATAGATCTTACAATCCACTCAAAGATGTGGAAATTGTCACACACAAAAGACTGGTCAGAGGAAATGTCTTCTGTCACTGTCATATCTTACTAGTATGACTGTGAACCAAGAAAGTGGTAGGTTTCTGAAGTCAGAAAGTCTGTATTCACTTCCCTTCTTAAGATTATCAATACCCACAGACAAAGGAATTAGGGGAAAATAGCTGATTAATTCAACCAACCCTTCAGCTGATAACTGGTTATTTGCCCAAAGAACCACTGAGTTCAGCCTTCTTGCTGATTGTAGCTGTGTAGATTCACACTCTCACTGAGTTGGCAGTTGTGCAAAGATCACCTTCCTTTTTAGAATACATTTGGACATCAAAAAACAAAAAAAAAAACAGAAAAAACTGGGAGGTTTCTGAAGTCGCCTGTAAGGAACTTGGGCCTTTGAAGAAGCAGGAAAAACTTAGAAAAGGGGTCACACTGGATATTAGAGACTATCTTGTGGGTTCTATGTTCAAAGGAGAGGAGAGAATCCAAAGCTGAAACTGAAGGACCCCAATCCACTCTTAAACCACCTTCCTTCAATCACAAACACACTACACCACAGACACACATATACGCATATATATACCATACATGGGGAAAAAACTTGTTTTCTCAAAAATTGGAAATTTCTTTCTTCCTTCATCCCTTCCATAACATTTTCCCAACTTTTCTCTAGGGGGTCATATCTCTATCTAAGGATTGAAAAACTAGGAAACCTCTTCCTCAGAAGCCATTCCAATAGCTCCCTATTTTCTACTGCATAAAATTTCTCTGCCTGACTGTTATGGTCCTCCCTAAATTTGACTCACTCCACCTTTTTAAATTTATTCCTTTTTGTGCTCTAATACAAACCTTTCACTCTGGTCAGAAATAGCCTCGCTGCCTATTGAACATACTATGCTAGTTATGCTCCCATTCCTATACTTATAATTTCCCCAGATTTTAACCAATAAGAATAGAAGGTCCTATCTCCATGCCTGTGTCCAGGTTGTCCCCCATGCTTGAAATACTCTCTTTCCTCATCTCTGACTCTTGGATTCCCTAGCTCCTTTCAAGGTTCACCTCCTACATGAAATGTTTCTTGATTCCCCCCAAATATTCATTCCTTCTTCCAAAATTATTTTGGATCTATTTCATATTTATCTATTTAATAGGATGAATGTAGTATCTTCAATAGGGCAGCTAGGCGGCACTGTAGATAGAGTGCTAGGCCTGCAGTCAGGAAGACCTGAGTTTAAATCTGGCCTCAGACACTCACTACCTGTGTGACACTGGGACTTAATCCTGTTTGCCTCACTTTCCTCATCTGTAAAATGAGCTAGAGAAGGAAATAGTAAATCACTCCAAGTATCTTTGCCAAGAAAACCCTGAAAGGGATCATGAAGAGTCAGACATGACTGAAATGATTGAACAACAACCATAACAAAATGTTGTATCCTTATCTCTCCTTCCCCCACCCCCTCCACACACATGTACCTCCTAGAACATAAGGTCTTTGGGGGAAGGGAGTGTTTTGTTTTTGTCCTCGTACCCCCAGTGCACAGCACATTGTCTACCACTAAATGTTTATTGAATTTAATTAAATTAAGAGGAATATAAGAAATGTTTCTAATTTTTTTTAATTCATGGAAAAAGACATAATCTGCTGACAAATATATTTAATTTTTCTTAGGATAGCAAGATGTTATTTTGTGAATTTTTCTATATCTTTTCCTGTGTGTTTACTTATATTTTTCTGTCATCACAATTAAGCAGTATATCTTCTCTTTCTCTCTGTACTTCAGTTTCCTCCTTTTTAAAATGAGGATGCTAGACTATATGATTTCTAAAGTCTCAGTTCTAACTTTATGAATATTATATGATCTTATATCACTCAGAAAAATAGAGAGGAAAAATTCCATTTTTCTTCAACTTTCTTTTTTAGGAAATAGAAATCATAATGGGGAGAGATATTGGAAATGAGAAGATATTCCCCCAATTTATTTTCAAAAGTCTTCATTGGATTTAGAGTAGAAGAACTTAGACATCATCTGGTCAAAACCCTTCCCTTAGATGAAGAAATTGAAACCCAGAGAGGGAATATGACTTACCCCATACTGCACCCAAAGCAAAGTGGGGAATCCATCTCAAATTAATTCCCATTCTTGGGGAATTTCACACCAACTGTGACAAACCCATCCCTGCCAGGGATACCCAGATCTCTTTAGAATTGTACCTCTAGTCTTATTACTTAGATTCAGAAATATATTCATGCATGAATGGAACAAGTGGCTATCCTAGGCAGTGTGATTTCAGGGATACCAAAAACACCCACCACCTTGTCCATCCAAATACTTCTCTCTCCACCTGACCTGTTGACAGCTGAATTTCCAATGTTAGCTTCTATGACTTAAGGCATTGTCACCAGTCTAAATGCAAATTATCCCATGTAGAGAGGTAAGCCTGCAAACTTCATCTGCCAGTTGAACTGAAGGTTTTTCAGCATCTTCTCTGGGAGTGGATTTTAATAGAAAAGAAGAAAAAAAACAGAAGGACCTGCTGGGTTGGGGGAGAGGGTGCTCATCAGCAAGTCAGATTCAAGATAGGCTAGAGAAATAGTTGGTCCAGGGGCTCCTTCTATACATCCACAATGTTTCCCAGGTCCCAGGGAAAATATAGAGAGATTTGTAGTTCCACCTAGTGGTAGAGATTAAAGTGTTTTCTGCTGCCTTAGAAAAAAAGAAACAAAAAAACTGACTGGTTACAATCCAGGCACTATCAGGAGAAAAGAAAGAAGCTACCATGAAAAGAGAGACAAAGTTCACATTATAACTGACATGCTATTATAAAGAATTTTGGAAGTCAGTGACCATATGAATGCAAAATAAATCAGCTACGTTATAAACCTTCACACCTGGAGGGCAGTATAATATAATATAGTGCGAAAGTAAGGGGACAGGATTAGGAATCTGACAGCATCGGGTGGAATCCCCAGCTCTGCCATTTACCAAGAAGTGGCTTTGGGCAAATCAATTACATCATCCATTTACAACTGGAAGGAACCTTAGAAGTCATTTGGTCGAACTATCTCACTTTACAAATATGGAAACTGAGGCCCAGAGAGATTAACTAATGCCCTAAATCATTCAGGTCACCAAAGTGGCAGAACCAGGATACCAACCCATATGCTCTGATTCTAGTACCAGCACTCTTTCCAGTATTGCATGTCCTATCTCTAGGTCTGTTTCCTTATTTGTATTTTTAAGAAAAGAGGCTGGGAGAATTGGACTAGATGAATGATCTCTGAAGTCCCTTTATGATTTTATGGGTTCTAGACATGACTAGGGCAGCTAGGTGATATAGTGGATATATTGCCGAGCCTAGAGTCAGGAAGACTCACCTTCCTGAGTTTAAATCTGGCCTCGGGTATTTACTAGCTATGTGACCCTGGGCAAGTCATTTAACCCTATGTGCCGCACTTTCCTCAACTGTAAAATGAGCTAGAGAAGGAAATGGCAAACCACTCCAATATCTCTGCCAAGAAAATCCCAAATGGAATCTCAAAGAGTGAGACACAACTGAAATGACTGGACAACAAAGACATGACTACTCAAAAACCAGCAGTTACTCCTCTTAAATTCATTTCCTGAATCTATAAAATGTGTGCCTAATCCTTATTGATAAAGAATATGGAATGGATCTCTAATTTTATTGATATAAGGAACTCCTAGGGAAAAAAAAAATCCTATCAATGCAAGAAAGCACCTTCTCTACAATTTATAATCTTAAGAGAGTTTCTTAGAGCATGGTGACTTGCCCAGGGTCACAGTCAATATCTGTCACAGGATGGTCTTGAATCCAGATCTTCCTGGCTCCAAGGCCAGCTCTCTATTCATGACATCACTCTGCAAATGGTTTTTGATTAAGATTGGACTACACTGTCTCTACAGTTTCTTCCAGCTCTGACATTCTCAAGTGTCTCTGATTCAGCAATACCTATCAACTCCAAATTCGGTAAATGAAAGTGGCTGCATCCCCTCCTCCATTTACTAGAAAGACATCAGTCTGTGAAAAACCTCTCATGAAGACAGAACCTTTTACTTAAGCCATTAGTCTTAATAAAAGAAGTATAAGCAGAAACAAAATTCTAAATCTTAATTCTAATTGCTAATTGTTTTTCTCTCCTGTCAATATTAGACTTAATATACATGGGAAAAATCACTATTATTGATAATGTATCCTATAACCAAACATAATTATCATCATCAAAGAAATGATCATTTGCAATAAAGCAAAATTTGCTTGTTGGGTTTATAAAACACTTTATCATTCCAGAGCTCAACATACTATGTGGATCACTTTAAAATAACAAACAAAATAACAAATAATAACAAAAGTCTTAGTGTGGTTTTAAGCTATTATTTCAGTGAAAAAGGTTAAAATTTAGTCAATAAATATTTATTAAACACCTACTATGTGCCAGGCACTGTGGTAAGCACTGAGGATAAAAAAAAAAAAAAAAGGAGGCAAAAGGCACTCCCTGCCCTCAAGGAGCTCACAATTTTAATGAGGGAGAAAAAAAGCCAATATGTACAAGCAAGCTTATATACATGATGAATAGTAAAATGATTTAAAGAGAAAAGGCACATAAAATTAAGAGGGATTAAGGAAAGGCTTCCTGTAGGAGGATTTCAGTAGGTGCTCAAAGGAAGCCAGTATTTAGAAATGAAAAGGGAAAGAATTCTAGGCATTGGTGACAATCAGAGAGCCAAGAGATGGAATGTCTTGTTCATAGAACAGCCAGGAGGCCAATGTCATTGCATCAAAGAGTATGTGTTGGAGAGTAAAATATAAGACTGGAAAGATAGGAAAGGGCTAGTTTATGAAAAGTTTTGAATGCCAAATGGAGGATTTTGTTTTTGATCCTGGAAGTAATAAGAGACTCACTGGAGTTTAATAAGTACAAGAGTGACATGGTCAGATCTGAGCTTTAGGAAAATCACTTTGGCAGTTGAATAAATTGGGGCGGAGAGGCGGGTGGTGAAGAGGGAGGAGACTTGAGGCAGGCATTAGCAAGTTACTGCAATAGTCTGAGTATGAGATGATAAGGTCCCGCACAGGTGGTGCCAGTATCAAAGAAGAGAAAGGGGAATGTTTGAGCAATGTTGGGAAATGAAAGACAATGAGGAACTGAAAATGATACCTAGTTTGTGAGCCTGAAGGAACTGAGAGGATAGTACTGCCTCAACAATAATAGGGAAGATAGGAGGAGGAGAAGGTTTAGGGGGGAAAATAGTGAGTTTAGTTTTGGACATATTGAGTTTCAGATGTCTACTGGATATCCAATTTGAGATGTCTGAAAGACAGTTAGAGATATAAGATTGGAGGTCAGCAGAGAACTTAAGACTGGATATATAAATTTGAGAATCATCAGCATAAAGTTGGGAATTAAATTCATGCAAGCCAATCAGATCACCCAGTGAAACAGTACTGACACAGGGCTTCTAAAATTTTTTCCACTCATGACCCCTTTTCAAGTTTTGGCAGCATACATTGGCATCGCATGGCCTGAGAGGATGTGCAGTGCAAAGTGTGCATGTTGTGTGTTCAGAACCAAGACTGAGTGAAATTGGTCAATGCAACACGGGAAAGAGCTGCCAAAAGTACCTTGCATTTTATTTTTAATTAATTTTTGATCTTTGGGTGTTCAGAAACCTTGGGGTCACAATCCACAGTTTAAGAAGTGCTGGATAGAGCACACTAAGTGATATAATGGTATTCAGATTTTGGGACAACCTGTATTGAACTCAATGAGCTTGAAAATGGGAAATTAGAGAAAATAAAAGAAGGTGAAATCCCAGAAAAGAAGTTATGAAACAGAAAGAATGCACCAAGACCTAGCAATGGTAGAAATATGGACATCAGTTCAAGTCACTTAAAGATGCCAAAGTCATATCACTTATGCCCTAAATGTTCAGCATGTTACCAGGGTGGTATGTATGAATATTTCTCCTAGAAGTTATATATACAATGGTAGCTAGTATAAACATGATATACTTCTCCCAGGGCAGCAAGGTGGTGTAGTGGATACAGTTCCAATCTTGGAGTCAGGACGACCAGAGTTCAAATAAGACCTCAGACACTAGCTGTGTGGCCCTAGGCAAGTCACTTAACCCTGTTTGACTCAGTTTCCTCATTTGTAAAAGGAACTAAACAAGGAAATGGCAAAACACTCCAGTATCTTTGACAAGATAACCATTAATGTAGTCACAAAGAGTCAGACATGACTGGAAACAACTAAACAACAATAATATGGTTCTTTCTGTGACAAGATAGCCAAAAGGGGTAACACAGACAGAGAATGAACTATGGGAATAAGACTGAGTACATAATAGATACTCAAGAAATCCTTTTTTAATTCAATTGGTCTTGCCATCTCCATACCCCTTAACTTTTTACCTCTTCCAAACTTCACTATTTCTGATGAAGAGACCAACAATCTCTCAGGCACTCAGGTTCCTAAACTGGATGTCCTAATTAACTCCATCTTGGAATCTTTACTCTCCTTCATTCCACCATATACAATCATTTACTAAATCCCATTAATTCTACCTCCTCCACAACATTTCTCACTCCTGTTTCCTTCTCTCTGTTCATAATGCCACTACACTGGTGCAGCCCTCACACCCTTTACCTCAATCACTGTAACAACTTTCTAATGATTTCCTTACTTCTATTCTTGTCTTTCTCCAATGTATCCTTCACCTAGCTGTACCTTCCTTCAACCAATACTCTTCCTATTAAACAGGCCTGTATCCTTTCCCAATACATAAATGGTCAAAGGATATGAAAAAATAATTCTCAGAAGAATTATAAACAATTAACAACATATTAAAGGTTTCACTATAACATAATAAAACAAATGCACATCAAAATAACTGATGTTTTACCTCTCCCAACAAATTGACAAAGATGACCAAAAAAAAAGGAAACAGTACAAACAGAAATAGGGACATCAGAAAGACAAGCAGATCCATATGATGCTGATGATTGACCTATGGATTGTTCAGTTATTCTGGGCAGCAATTTGGGATTGTGCTAAACAAGTGACCATGAAAATCAATACCTTTTGACCAAAATATACCACTAATAGGCATATGTCCCCAAAAGGTCAAATACAAAAATAACAGTGGGGGGAGGAAGGGGTCAAAGTCAAGATGATGGAGTAGAAGCAGGGACCAGCTACAGCTCTCCCCCCAAATTCTTCAAAAAACCTGTAAAAAATTACTCTAGACAAATTCTGGAGCAGCAAAAGCCACAAAATCACAGACTGAAGCAAACTGCCAGCCAAAGACAATCTGGAAAGTCGACATGAAGGATCTATCCCACCTGGCAGGGGGCAGAGCACAGTTCAGAGTGGGTTGCGCCAGTCTGGACAGAGTGGGAGCAGGCCTTAAGGAACTGAATCACGGGAGGCTGCTGTAGATTCCATACTTCTCAACCTACAAACACTAAAGACAGCTTCAAAGGTCAGTGGGAAGGGTCTCTCACTTGGTGGAGAAGGGAATCAGGTAAGGCCAAGCCCCAACCCTGGCTGGCCCCAGTCCCAGGGCAGATGCAGACACTGATGAAGTGGACGCTGCTTCTGGAGACCTGCACTTTGTAAGCTCAAAAGTCAAGTAACTGACTGGGAAAACTAGCAAATGAGCACATAGGGGGAAAGAAACAGACTATAGATTCTTACTTTCTCAGTGAAGAGGTATTTTCTTATGTCATTGATGACAAGGATGATCAAAACATACAGCCAGAAGAAGATAGCAAAGCCAAAGCTCCTGAATCCAAAGCCTTTAAGAAAAATATGAATTGATCTCAGGCCACGGAAGAGCTCAAAAAGGATTTTGAAAATCAAGTAAGAGAAGTAGAGGAAAAACTGGGAAGAGAAATGAGTATGATTCAAGAAAATCATGAGGAGGGGCAGAGCCAAGATGGCGGAGTAGAAAGACGCACATACACATAGCTCCAAATAACACCTTGAAAAATAGGCTAATTCAATTGGCAAAAGAGGTTCAAAAAGCCAATGAGGAGAAGAATGCATTCAAAAGCAGAATTAGCCAAATGGAAAAGGAGATTCAAAAGCTCACTGAAGAAAACAGTTCTTTCAAAATTAGAATGGAACAGATGGAGGCTAATGACTTTATGAGAAACCAAGAAATCACACAACAAAACCAAAAGAATGAAAAAATGGAAGGTAATGTGAAATATCTCATTGGAAAAACAACTGACCTGGAAAATAGATCCAGGAGAGACAATTTAAAAATTATGGGACTACCTGAAAGCCATGATCCAAAAAAGAGCCTAGACATCATCTTTCATGAAATTATCAAGGAAAACTGCCCTGAGATTCTAGAACCAGAGGGCAAAATAAATATTCAAGGAATCCACAGAACACCACCTGAAAGAGATCCAAAAAGAGAAACTCCTAGGAACATTGTGGCCAAATTCCAGAGTTCCCAGGTCAAGGAGAAAATATTGCAAGCAGCTAGAAAGAAACAATTCAAGTATTGTGGAAATATAATCAGGATAACACAAGATCTAGCAGCTTCTACATTAAGGGATCAAAGGGCATGGAACAGGATATTCCAGAAGTCAAAGGAACTAGGACTAAAACCAAGAATCACCTACCCAGCAAAACTGAGTATAATAGTTCAGGGGAAAAATTGGTCTTTCAATGACATAGAGGATTTTCAAGCATTCTTGATGAAAAGACCAGAGCTGAAAAGAAAATTTGACTTTCAAACACAAGAATGAAGAGAACCAGGAAAAGGTGAACAGCAAAGAGAAGTCATAAGGGACTTACTAAAGCTGAACTGTTTACATTCCTACATGGAAAGACAATATTTGTAACTCTTGAAACTTTTCAGTATCTGGGTACTGGGTGGGATTACACACACACACATGCACACACGCACACACACATAGAGACAGAGTGCACAGAGTGAACTGAAGAGGATGGGATCATATCTGAAAAAAATGAAATCAAGCAGTGAGAGATAAATATATTGGGAGGAGAAAGGGAGAAATGGAATGGGGCAAATTATCTCTCATAAAAGAGGCAAGCAAAAGACTTATTAGTGGAGGGATAAAGAGGGGAGGTGAGAGAAAAACATGAAGTTTACTCTCATCACATTCCACTAAAGGAAAGAATAAAATGCACACTCATTTTGGTATGAAAACCTATCTTACAATACAGGAAAGTGGGGGATAAGGGGATAAGCAGGGTTGGGGGGATGATGGAAGGGAGGGCATGGGGAGGAGGGAGTAATTTGAGGTCGACACTCATGGGGAGGGATAGGATCAAAAGAGAATAGAAGTAATGGGGGACAGGATAGGATGGAGGGAAATATAGTTAGTCTTATACAACACAACTATTATGGAAGTCATTTGCAAAACTACACAGATTTGGCCTATATTGATTTGCTTGCCTTCCAAAGGGAAGGGGTGGAGAGGGAGGGAGGTAAAGAAGTTGGAACTCAAAGTGTTAGGATCAACTGTCGAGTAATGTTCTTGCCACTAGGAAATAAGAAATACAGGTAAAGGGGTATAGAAAGTTATCTGGCCCTACAGGACAAAAGAGAAGATGGAGACAAGGGCAGAGAGGGATGATAGAAGAGAGAGCAGATTGGTCACAGGGGCAATTAGAATGCTTGGTGTTTGGGGGGGAGGGGATAAAAGGGGAGAAAATTTGTAACCCAAAATTTTGTGAAAATGAATGTTAAAAGTTAAATAAATTAATTAAAAATAAAATAAAATGAAATAAAATAAATAAAAATAAAAATAAAATAATAACAAAAAGAAAATCATGAAAAATGAGTCAACAGCATGCTTAAGGAACCCCAAAACAAATGCTGAAGAAATAACATCTTTAAAATTAGGTTAACCCAACTGGCAAAAGAGGTCCAAAAAAACCAATGAGGAAAAGAATGCCTTGAAAAGCAGAATGGGCCAAATGGAAAAAGAGGTCCAAAAGCTCACCGAAGAAAATAATTCTTTAAAAATTAGAATGGAGCAAATGGAAATTAATGGCTTTATGAAAAATCAAGAAATTATAAAACAAAATCATAAGAATGAAAAAATAGAAGAGACGTGAAGGATCTCATTGGAAAAACAACTGCCCTAGAAAATGGATCCAGGAGAGATAATTTTAAAATTATTAGACTACTTAAAAGCTATGAACAAAAAAAGAGCTAGACATCCTCTTTCAAGAAATTATCAAGAAAAACTGCCCTGATATTCTAGAATCAGAGGGTAAAATAGAAATGGAAAGAATCCACCAATCACCTCTTGAAAGAGATCCCAAAAGGAATATTCCTAGGAATATTGTGGCCAAATTCCAGAGTTCCTATGTCAAGGAGAAAATATTACAAACAGCCAGAAAGAAATTGTGAGTATTGTGAAGTATTGTGAAACACAATCAGGATAACACAATATCTAGCAGCTTCTACACTAAGGGATCAGAGGGCTTGGAATATGATATTCCAGAGGTCAAAGGAGATGGGATTAAAACCAAGAATCACCTACCCAGCAAAACTGAGTATAATACTTCAGGGGGGAAAATGAAACATCCATGAAATAGAGGACTTCCACGCATTCTCGTTGAAAAGACCAGAGCTGAAAAGAAAATTTGACTTTCAAATACAAGAATCAAGAGAAACATGAAAAGGTAAACAGGAAAGAGAAACCATAAGGGATTTATTAATGTTGAACTGTTTATATTCCTACATGGAAAGATGATATTTGTAACTCATAAGACCTTTCTCAGTATTAGGATAGAGGGAATATATATATATATATATATATATATATATATATATATATATATATATATATATATATATATATATATATATACATATGCCCAAAAAAGAAAATTAAGGGTCCAGAGGAATGTACTAGGAGAAAGAGAAAGGGAGAGGTAGAATGTAGTTGATCATCTTACATAAAAGAGTCAAGAAAGAGCTTTTACAATGGAGGGGAAGGAGAAGGTGAGAGGGAATAAGTGAGCCATCCTTTCATTGGATTTGGCTTCAGAAGGGAATAATATATACACACTCAGTTGGGTATGGAAGTTTATCTTACCCTACAGGAAAGCAGGGGGAAGGGATAAGGGGGTGGGGTTATAGAAGGAATAGAAGATTGGAGGAACAAGTAATCAGAGGCAAACACTTTGGTAGAGGGACAGGTCAAAGGAGAAAACTGAATAAATGGAGGGTGGGATAGAATATAGGAAAATATAGTTAGTCTTTCACAAAATCACTGTTATGGAGATGTTTAGCATGACCACATATGTATAACCATTATTGAATTGCTTTCCTTCTCAATGAGGGTGGGTGGGGAGGGAGGAAGGGAGAGAATGTGGAACTCAAAGCTTTAAAAATGAATGTTAGAAATAAGATATATAGACAACAGGGTATAGAAATCTATCTTACCTTACAGGATAACAGAAGGGAAGGAAATAAGAGTGTGGGGCAGGGGGGTGATAGAAGGGAGGGCAGATGGGATGAAAGGGCAATCAAAATACACTCTGTCCTGGGGTGGAGGTAGGGGGAAGATGGGGAGAAAATTTGAAATTCAAAATTTTGTGGAAGTGAATGTTGAAAACTGAAAATAAATTTATTTTTTAAAGTAACTGTATGATATGAACCAAAATATTCATAACAATTCTTTGTGATAGCAGAGAACTAGAAACAAAGTAAATATTCATCAATTAAGGAATAGCTAGACAAACTGACAGTCCATGATTTAATACATGAAGAAATCAGAGAAGCATGGGAAGACTTTAGAGGAATTAAGGCAATGAAGAAATCTAAACCAGAAAAACAAAATACACAGTGACTTCACCAATATTAGTGGAAAGAACAATAATAAAAAGAGAGACAGAAATGAACATTGTACCATTATATCACCACGCTTGGTCTCAGAGAATAATTTTTTAAATGTACCTCTATCTTTTCTTTGTAGAGGAAGGAAACTAAGGATGTGGAATACTGTATCTTTTGTCAGACAATGTATAGTCTTCATTAGTTTCACTGAATTGCTTTTTTCTCTTTTTTTTTTTAAATCTCTGTTTCAAGGGATGGCTCCCTGGATAGGAGATTAGTGAGAAATATATTTAGAAATAAAGGTGATACAAAAACAATTGCTATCAATAACATTTCTTAAACATTGAAAAAAGAAAAGAAATAGTCCTCCCCTGCTCAGTGGCTCTCTATTAAAGTCCTCTACAATCTGCCTTCAATCTACCTTTCCAGCCTTTTCTCCCTTTCATGTGTTGTTTCCCAGCCAAATTGAACTAGTAGCTGTTCCTGGAACTCAGTTTCTATCTCCTCTCTTCCTGTATTCCCACAGAGCATCCCTCAAGACTGGAATACGTTGCCTCCCCACATCCATCTGTCAGAAATATCTTTCTCCAAGATTCACCTCAATTGCCACCTCCTCTATAAAACCTTCCCTGATTCACCATCCCCACCAATCTCAGTGCTCTGTGGTTCCACAAACTATCTTGCACTATTCTTGTATATGTAACATGCTGTATGCTCCTAATGGAATATAAGCACCTTGAGGGCAAAGATCATTTTTATTTTTGTAATCTCTGGTGACTAGCACCATGTTTTGTACATAGTACTTAAAAAGCATCTGCTGTTATGCCTGGCTTCAACTCCAGGGAACAAGATGCCTCTCTCAGGTTAAGCTCATCCCTTCTAAACTTACAATTTTACTGCTAACTCCAGTTTTGACTGACACCACCTCTCTCTGCCTCTTCTTCCCTCTGATTGAAGGGCTGGATAGTGGAGTACCAAACTCCTTCTAATGCCTTCCTTTATAAAGCACTAACATGACTGACTATTGTGAATCTGCTACTCTGCCTGGTTGAAACTGCCCAGAACAAGATGCCCCTGTGCTCAGTCCCCCTTGGCACGGCTCCCTACTTTGCTTCCTCTTTTTGTGTGCTTTCTCTCTCCCCCCCCCCCCCCCCCCCCGCCCCATTAGATGCTCCTTGAGGGCAGGGACTTTCTTTTTATTAATAGTATCCCCAGTACTTAGTACAGTGCCTGCCACATTGTTGTAGGGGCTTCATAAATATTGTTTAGATTGGATTGAATTGTATTGGAATGATGATGAAGGTGCAGGAAGGAAGGATTCATAATTGAATTTTCATTGAGATTTGGCACCTTGTGCCTGGAGCTAACAGTTTTTTGACGAGTTGAGGCCAAGGATTTGGTCAGGAAGCAGGTTTGGGAAGTGAGGAGAAGATAATATAAACTTTCTTAGCCCCATGTTCATGCCTCTCTGTAAAGCAAAGACATTTTACGACATTTTACATTTTTTGACTCATTTAACACATTACATACTACTATACATTCATAATATTGTAATAATATAGTATTACATACCAATATATTACTTTTAAGTATACTTGCTTCCTTTCCCGTTAGACTCTAAACTCCCTGATCTGTCCTGCAATTCTCTGAAACCCCTACAGAGCCTTGATCACAGCACCGTTTTAAAAATGCCTGGTTTTTAGCCAACTCTCCGGTGGCCCTCTTTAGTTTGGGGGGCTTCCAAGGTCCTAAAACAACATTGCCAAAATACACCTAGACCAGGAACCATATGTCCTCTCAATAAACTGAGAGCTAGCACTTGAGGGCAGGTGATATAACTCCGCAGCTAAACAATGTGGTGGTACTTTCTCTTGCAAAAAGGTATAAAAGGCTAAGAGGGTGCTCTGGTCCTGAGTAGCACTGAAGATCCCCTTTTGGGGATACAATGAAAGATAGTACGGATACAATGAAACCCTTGGGGAAAAATAATGGCTTGACCCCTCAATCTAGAACCCTCAGACCCTACCCCTAAGGATAGGTATCTTGGTGCAGAAGTAATAATGACTATTACTATTATTATTATAATATGTAAATTATTATTTATAATTTAAAATTATTTAATATTAATAAAATTTATGAATATAAATTATATATTATATACTATTACTAGTACATAATTATATATTATATATTATATACTATTTGCAATTATATAACACATTGGAGTTTTCAAAGTATTTTCATACACAATATTTAATTCATTTTCCACAGTAATGATGTAAGGTAGGCAGGGCTAATGTGATCCCATTTTAAAAGTGAGGCAAAAGAGGCTCAGAGATTAGGGCATTTGCTCAAGATCACACAGGAAACTGTGGAAGCCATTTTTTTCATTTTTTCCCTTTTTTTTGGTTACATTTCAAAATTTCAAAAACTATCTCCCTCCATCCTTCCCCACCCTTTACTGGAGAAGGACACCATTTGATGCAGATTTATATATATATATATGTATATATATATATATATATATATATATATATGTATATATATATATATATATACATATATATATATATATATATATATATATATATATAAACATACCATGCATACTTCTATTTATCAGTTCTTTCTCTGGAGGTATATAACATCTTCCATCATAGGTCCCTTATAGTTGATTTGAGTATTTATAGTACTCAGAACAATCCTTCTTTGAAATATTGCTGTTACTGTACACAACATTCTCTTGGTGCTGCTCATGTCACTTTTCATTATTTCATGCATGCCTTTCCATGTTTTTCTAAAATCAACAAGCTCACCATTTCTTACAGCGCAGTACTATTCCATCACAATCATATACCACCACTTGCTTACCCATTCTCCAACTGATAAACATCCCTTCAATTTTCAGTTCTTTGCTTCCACAATGAGAGCTGCTATAAATATTTTAGAACATATAGATTCCTTTCCTTTTCCCCTAGTCGCCTTGGGAAACAGACCTAATAGTGGTATTGCTGGGTCAAAGAGTGTATAGTTTTATAACTCTTTGGACAGCATTCCATAGATGAATTTAGATGGTATCTTCATTTTTATCACAATTTCTTGTGGTTGTTCAGTCATTTCAGTTGTGTCCGATTCTTCATCCATGTTGGGTCTTCTTGGCATTTGGAGTAGTTTGCCATTTCTTTCTCCAGTTCATTTTACAGATGAGAAAACTGAGGCAAACAGGGTCAAGTGACTGCCTAGGATCTCACAGCTAGTATGTGTCTGAGACCTGCTTTGAACTCAGACCATCCTGACTCCAGACCTGGTGTTCTATCCATATTGCCCCCAGCCTCCCTATTTTATTGTGATAGCACAGCTCAATTATCTATTATTTCTGTATACATTGTTCTGTAATTGTGCATATATAATGCACATTCCCCTCAACCCCAAACCATTCCTGAATGGACTAATGGAAGCCAAGGATGGTAAAACTGTATGCACGGATAGCTACATGGACATACAAACGACAAATACAAAAAACTATACACAAAGGGCATTACCTGAATAACTTGGTGAAGCAATAATGTCCTTTTAGGTGTCAACGAAAAAGAAAAAGATGGGGAAACGAGAGAAGAGCATCTTTTCTGGGGTGGAATTTTTTTCTAAAAATTAAAGAATAAATGTCATTCAGATTTATATCTCTAAATTCCAAGGGAATTTGTGCCTTGGCCCATATATTTTGTGCATCTTGTAGTTATTTTAAATGGAACTTCCCAATTTTTCCCTTCTGATTTATTTCAGACTCAATTCATATATCCTATTCTCTTTTGTTAATTTAATGATATACAATTTTTTCTAAAGTGCTTTAGCTTCATCCCATAAAGTTTACATTATCTCTATTATTTCCCCCTTAATATAAATATTTTGTTTCTTTTCGTTCTTTTGTTCTGTTCATCATTTAGGACATTGTCTAGTTTCCATTTAGGTCTGTATCTTTTATTTTCTTTACCAATTATGATTTTTATTGTGTTATGGTATGTAACCTTAATAGGGTTTGGATAACTGACCAAGTCTGTTTCCTGAGCATCAACCTAGCTAAGAATGGAAAAGCACATCACTAACTAGGTAGACAGTTGGTTAATTTTTTTAAAATTTCTATGGCAAGTCATAAAATAAAGACAAATGGCCTTCAGTCCCGTGTGGTCCCCTTTACTTCTACAAAAGCAATATCAGAATAGCAGGAAGTGAGACAGAAGTCGCTATGAGTAACAAAATTCTTATACAATACAAACTTTCATTTAACTATTGGTATTCTACATGGGAGGTCCTTATCTGGTGACCAGTGAATGGAAATACTGCTGGAAGAGCTGAATCACATCAATCTCAACACTCATGCTATAAACAAAACCAGAAGGACACTATATCAAAGGCAGGGATGACACTCTATGTAGAGATACTAAAATCCTGCAAGATTCCTTGGAAGACATAACAACAGAAATAACCTTCTCTTCAATACTCACTCTTCTAGGGGCTTTCATGACCCACTCTCCCCTGCTTCTCTTCCTATTTGTCTCTTTCTCAGTCTCCTTTGCTAATTCATCATCTAGATCATCCTTCACTCTGTTCTAGGCCCCTCCTATTCTTTCTCTCCACTTTCACCTTTGGTGTCCTCATCAGCTTCTGTAAGTCTAATTATCATTTCTATACCAATGCCTCCCAGTTCTAGAACATATTCAGGCCCAATCTCTTGCCTAAATTTCATGAAGTCCTGTACCACCAATTAATTGCCCATTAGAAATTTCCAGCTGAAAGTATTGGATGTCCTGAAAGTATTGGATGTCTCAAACTCAACATGTCCAAAACAGAACTCAATATTCACCCTGCCCAATCCCAACCTTTTCCCAAACATCTCTATTTCTACTAGGTGGCACCGTGGATAGAGTGGCAGGCCTGGAATCAGGAAGACATCTTCTTGAGTTCAAATCTGACTTCAGACTAGCTGTGTGACTCTGGGCAAGTCATTTAGCCTTGTTTGACTCAGTTAGCCCATCTATAAAATGAGCTGAGGAAGGAAATGGCAAACCACTTCAGTATCTGCTGAGAAAACCCCAAATGGGTGGGGTCAATGAAGAGTCATACATGACTGAACAACAAATTATTTTAGTCTCCCATATAGAACCTTGACATTATCCTAAACTCTCCCTCACTCCCACATAACCAATCAGTTGCCAAATCTTGCTTTTCTCTCTACTCAGTTATTGCCCTAGTTCAAGCCTTCATCACCTCTCTATATTATTGCTAATGACCTCCCAATTAGTCTCCTTGCTGTGGGGTTGCCCTATTTCCATCCATCCTCCACAGTACGATTTTCCTTAAAGACCATGTTCCTCTTTCACTCAATAAACTCCACTGACTTCCTGTTTCCTCTAGAACAAAATGTAAATTCCTCTATTTAGCTTTTAAAACCTTTTATAACCTATCCCTAATCCATCTTTCTAGTCTCATTGGACATTACCACTCTTCCCATATGCTGAAATCCAGACAAACTCTGAGTCTCTATAACATACACACACACACACACATACACACACCAATTCTCATCATCATGTTTTGAATTCACTGTCCCCTTCCTGGAATGTACTCCCTCCCCACATCTGGAAACTGTGAGCCTCTTTTAATAACCCTAAGCCTCACATGAAAATAAAAGCCAATGGTCAACCACTGTTGTTATATGGCAACAAAACATACATGTCTCCTAAAAATTAAAAATTAACATCACACAAAGGACAATGGAAAGGTACATGGTAGAGGGATGAGCAGACATATAACTGATGAGGAACTTCAATGAAAAATAAGAATAAAAGAGCCTTCAAGGAATGGTGTGACAGGAATGGAACATGAGCTGGTCTTATGGCAAGGATCAGGGTTGAAAGGCAGACAGTGATCCGCTTCAGGAGAAGGTGAAGGCCTCCATCACATTGGGTAAACCCTACAGCCCTAAGGAAGGACATAGACAATAACAGGTAAACATGGATGAGTTATGATTTGCATCATTAGAGTTAACTTCCAAATCAATGTGATTCCAAATTCATCTCAGTATGGTTGGCAAAGCATGTTTATTGTTTCTGTTACCCGTATAGCTCTGAGTTCAACACCAACAATTGGTGTTTGATTCATGAAGACCTGGGTGTGAATCTCACTTGACACTCATTCATTGTGTGACTCTGGACAAATCACTGAGCTTCTCTGGGTCTTCATCTGCAACAGGAGACTGTTGTTATTCAGCTGTTTCACTCAATTAGTAACCCCATTTGAAGTTTTCTTGGAAAAGATACCAAAGTGGTTTGCCACTTCCTTCTCCAGCTTATTTTACAGATGAGGAAAGGGAGGCAAACAGTTATGTGCCTCGCCCAGGGTCATGCAGCTAGTAAGTAAGTGTCTGAGGTCAGATTTGAACTCATGAAAATAAGTCCTCCTTGACTCCAGGCCAGCAAGCACTCCATTCACTGTGCCACCTAGCTGTCCCTAACATAAGGTCATTAGATAATAATGGCGCCTAGCTCACAGGATTGTCATGAGGATGAAATGGAATGATATATGTAAAGCACTTTATAAATTTTTAAGTGCTACATACAATCCGGCTATTATTATTTCATTCAGCTTTTCCTTTAAGTATTCAGGTTCAATTCAGTGCATGCCTCAGACACTAGCTGTGTGACCCTAGGCAAATTAACCCCATTTGCCTCCGTTTCCTCATCTGTAAAATGAGTTGAAGAAAATGGCTAGAAAACTCCAAACAGGGTCACAAAGAGTCAGACACAACCAAAACAACTGATCAACAACAATTAATACTGGTATTAGCTCACTATCAAAGATCCCTTTAAGCATAACATAGTTTGCCTTTATATATCTTTTGACAGTATTTATCTTAATTTTTACCTCATCTGAAATCATTATTCCATCTCCTGCTTTTTTTTTTACCATACCTGAAGTATAATAAATTTTATTTCAACTCCTAATTCTAACTCTGTATGTGTCTTTATGTTTTAGAAGTTTATTGTATGCAGTAAATTGTTGGGTTCTGTTTTCTAATCCATTTAGTCCCTTTCTTCTATTTTACAGTAGTCCATTAACATTCAAAATTATCATTTCTCTTTATCAAATTTTAGATTAATTTTTTTCTTAAACCAGCAGTAGGATCCTGTGGTTTCTTTTGCCTTAAATGATCTAATCTGATCTGATCGCAAATAGACTCTCCCCCTTCAGTTTTCACCCATCCCCATTAAGGTCAAGCAGATTCCTTGATTGTACTATTGTTTTACTCTTCTTCAGGTTTACCTTGTTTAGTGTGCTTCTGGGTCCCTGCTACTACTCCCCCCATCCATCCCCCATCTTTGCTGAAATGATATTTAATTGTGGTGACCCATTCCCAGAATAATTCAGTTTTTTTTCTTTTCCCCCTCTTGCCCTCCTCTAGCATATGCCAGGATCTCCCTTCATGAGGTTTTTCCATTCATGTTCTTTCTTCTCTCAGTGATCCTGACCTAAGTTGAGAGTTCTCAGTCAAGCCTTGACCCCTTCTGCAGTCTGCCCTGCTATATATTTTAGGATCCTTCCTAACCCACTCTAAACTGTTGGAAACATCTTCTCCCACGATACCCCATTAGTAGAAATATTAATTCATGAAGGAAGCGGCATGTAATTAAATGAAGATTAAGTCCAAAAGACCCATACCTGAATACAGGCTATACTATTCATCAGTCCCCTACTCGCCCCGAGCCTCAGTCATCCCCACCCATAAAATAAGGGAGCTGGACCAAACTACCTTCAATATTTCCTCCCACTCTATGTCCATTATCCTATTAACATATTCCCCTTACCACCTCCTTCTCTAAAAAAAAAATTATTTTTAACCCCAATTCAGTAGCTTTGCAGTAAATGCTTTCGCTTTGTTCTCTTAATGACTCTCAGGAAAGGGAAGATCTCTAAAAGGCATAACTAGCCTTGTGAGCTCCTTGCTGCATATAAACACTAATCTTATTTATTACTGTTTAGTACTGTCATGATATATGGGCTTATTTACCATTCTTGTTTCTTTTCTTCGAATTTGCATACCAAATTGCTGATGTACAACATCATCTTTTTCTATAAGAATAAGACAAATGCTTTCCTTATACTGAACGTAAAATCCTTTCTTCATTGGTGAGTTATACAGAATGTTATCTAGGGACTAGAAATTTATTTCCTTTGCTTTAATAGGATGTCACACTTTAGCTTTTGCTTTCATGTCTCATGGTGATGAATAAATAGTCAGGAGATTCAGAATATCTCCCTTTGAAATGTAAAGTTTCCTCCTAAGCTGCTTATAAGATTCGTTTAATGTCAAAAGCTCTGGAACTTGATGGCTATATTTCTAAATATTCTGAATTTGGGGTTCTTCTGCCAACATTCTATGTGCTTTGCTCTCCATTTTGAATATTTCTGGGCAAATTTTTTTCTTACAATTTCTGGAATATAGCATTTAGGCTTTTGTTTCATCTTAAGATAATTCTTGGGTTAACTTACCATGCTCTGTCTTCAAGGTGACTTGCCTTTGCTCCCAGAGACCTTAGGTATTCTATTTTGGTAGCTATTGACCTAATTATAATTGTTTTTTATCACATAATTTCATTTTTTTTAGTCAGCCTTTTCTTCCCTTTTAAAGAGCTTTATTTTTTAATATCAAGTCTTTCTGCCCTCTCCCACCCAATAGAATCCTCCCTTTTAACAAATAAAAACAAATCAATACATTGGTCATGTCCAAAAATGTATGCCTCATTCCATACTATCTATATAGCCCACCACCTCTACCAATAGGTGGGAGACATCAGTCATTTCTTTTCATTCATCAACTGTCTCTTTTTAATCTTCATTAAGAGTTCTAATTTGACCTTGTATCCACATTTAATATCTTTTATTAAGCTCTCCAATGGCTGTAAGTCTGCTTGTAGTTCACCTAATCTGTGTTACGAATCATATTAGTTATCATAGTTATCATTGTATTATTCCCTTTTTCTGGAGATTTCACCTGTCTTTTACCCCATACTATTTATTGTATTATTGGACCTTTTTTGTATACTCATTTGGTTCAGTCCCTGCAAATTTTTCCATGTGAAAACTTTCCTTTTACCCCTCCTGAATTTGGCACCCATCTTAAAGTGATAAATAGGAGCTGGGCTTTGGCATGACCATTCACTCACCCATCTTGCCAGAGCTCCCCTTTGTCTCTATATCCCCATAACCTAGCTCAGACTAGGCATTTAATATATGTTTGAATTGAGGTTCTCACCTCCAGTGTACCTAGGAGTGTTCCTGACTAAGGAAGCCAATTTGAAAGTATTTTGTTCTGTTCATAAATAAGTTTTGTTCAGTCTCAGAAACCCTTGGAGTGGTTGCCCAATGGTGTGATTCCCTTCCAATTTTAAGTACAGAAAGGCAACATGATACAACAGAAAAAGCAATGACTTACTAACCAGGAGTCCTGGATCAAATCCTGGCTCTGAAACTTACTGGGTCCCCAAAGAGCTTGTCACTTAACCCATGTGATTTTCTCATCTGTAAAGTGAGTATGTATGATCTTTGAATTACCTAACTCATTAGGTTGTTGTTAGGAAGGCACTATACAAATGTGAATTGAGTTTACCTATAGAGCTGTCTTTGGATTTGGTGGCCAGAGCTTAACATTTGTACAATGGTACAACCGTATTGATTCAGAACTGGGTGAACAGTTGAAACAAAAGAATAGTTATTCATAGTTTAATGTCATATTGGAAACTGCAATAGAGTGACTCCTGGAATCTCTACTTGAAGCTGTTCTGCTTAATTTTTTTTTAAATCAGTGACTTAGATAAGCTCTGGATGCATGCTTGTCAAAATTTAAAATTACACAATGCTAAGAGGAATTGTTAACAGACAAATGGCAATCTGAATTTGAAAAGCTCTTCATAGGCTAGAGTACCATACCACCATCAAACCAAATTTAATAGCAATTAGTATCAAGTTTTACACTTAGATTCAAAAAATCTTCACACATATGAGGGAGGCATGGTTAGAGGGCAACTCATCTGAAGAAAGTTGTTTTAGTGTACAGCAAGCTCAGCAATGTGAGTGATATGAGAGCTGAGAAAACTAATGGGGAGGAAGTGTTGGGAATAATGTTTATTATAGTGCTAGGCACTGTGCTAAGCATTTTACAAATGTTATCCCATTACCCTGATGCAGAGGATACAGCACGGAGTCTGGAGTCAGGAAGACCCAAGTTCAAATCTACCCTCAGATACTTACTAAGCTGTATGACTCTGTGCAAGCCACTTAACCTGTTTGCCTTAGTTTTCCCATTTGTAAAATGGGAATTATGACTGCACAAACCTTCCAGGACTGGTGTGAAGATCAAATCAACTAACATTGTAAAGTGCTTAGCATAGTGCCTGGCACAAAGAGAGAACTGCATACTAGTTAATATTAGTGTTGTTATCCTCACAAAAATCCTGCAAGGTGAGTGCTATTACAGTTGAGGAAACTGAGACTGAGAAGGGTTTAGTAACTTGCTCAGGGTCACATAACTAGTGTCTGAGATCAAACTGGATGCCAGTGTCTTGCTGACAGTCCCAGTGCTCTGTGCACTATGGCACCACTTAGCTGCCAGATAATATGTTAGACAATATTGAGAGGCATAATTATCAAGGAATAAAGAGCCAAAAAGCCCAATGTTCTCTGCCCTGATCAGACAACTTCTGAAATACTATCTACAGAGAGCTAGTTAGGTGGTGTAGTGGACAGATAATTGGCCCTGAAGTCAGGAGGACCCAAGTTCAAATTCAGCCTCACATACTTACTAGCTGTGTGTCCCTGGGCAAGTCACCTAACCCTGATTGCTTTTCCCTTACCTTCCCCCCACATAAAAAACAACTGTGTTTAGTTCTGCACATCACACTTTAAGAAGGACATTGATTAACCAGTTTGTGTCCACACAAAGGTAAGGCAAAGTCCTCAAGTTCATACTGTAGTGGGTCAAGTTGAATTAGATATATCTAGCTGAGAGAAGATTGCAGAGGAACTTCAAGTATCTGAAGGGCTATCACATAAAAGATGTATCTTATTTGTTCTGTTTAGTTCCAAAGGGGCAAAACTAAGGATAATGATTGAAGTTGCAAAAAAGATAAATTTAGGCTTCGTGCAAGGAAAAACTTCCTAACAATCAGAGTTGTCCAAAAGTAGAATGGCCTACCTTAAGAGTTCTACCAGTATTCTACTATCGTAATCTGCACAATGGTGCTTAATGAATGTTTACTGAGGGAGTACAGCCTAGCATGAGCATAGGCTGCGCTGTGGCAAGGACAGGACTGGAGCAGGCTTCAAGGCACCACGCCACCAGCAGCAGCTGTGGGTCCCAGATTCCTCAACTCACAAACACCAAAGACAGCTTTAAAGGTCAGTGAGGAAGCTCTTTCACTTGGGCTAGAAGGGAATGCAGTGGTCTAGCCCCAACTCCAGGCAACAGCAGCTTCCATTGTTGGAGCCCTGGCCTAAAGCTCCTGGGGGAATTGAACAGCTGATCTAAATCTAAGCCCTGAGTGGCTGTCCTGGGGTGAAGAGAAGTAATGGCGTGGTGGAGCTGGTGGAGGCTCTGGAGAGGGAATCTTGCTCACAGACCAGAGCACAGGCCAAGAGAGGAATTAACTCCTCTCCCTTGACTGTGATACCTTGAAGGAAATGAGAACTTAGAGGTCCCCAGAGTATACCCTCTCCTTGACAAAGAAATAAAAAGTCAAGTAATTGGCTGGGAAAATGCCCCCAAAAGGGAAAAAGAATAAGACAATAGAAGGTTGCTTTCTTAGTGAGCAGATATTTTCTTCCATTCTGTCAGATGAGGAGGAACAATGCACACCATCAGAGGAAGACCTAAAAGTCAAGGCTTCTGCATCCAAATATGCAATGGTCTCAGGCCATGGAAGAGCTCAAAAAAGATTTTGAAAATCAAATAAGAGAGGTGGAAGAAAAATTGGGAAGAGAAATGAAAGTGATGCAAGAAAATCACGAAAAGCAAGTCAACAACTTGCTAAAGGAGACCCAAAAAAATGCTGAAGATATTAACACCTTTAAAAATAGACACAACCCAAAAGGCAAAGGAGGTCCAAAAAGCCAATGAGGAGAAGTATGCTTTAAAAAGCAGAATTAGTCAAATGGAAAAAGAGTTTCAAAAGCTCAGTGAAGAAAATAGTTCTTTAAAAATTAGAAAGGAGCAGAAGAAAGTTAATGACTTTATGAGAAACCAAGAAATTACAAAACAAAAGCAAAAGAATAAAAAAATAGAAGACAATGTGAAATATCTCATTGGAAAAACAACTGACCTGGAAAATAGATCCAGGAGAGAAAATTTTAAAACTATGAGACTACCTGAAAGCCATGATCAAAAAAGGAGCCTAGACATCATCTTTCATGAAATTATCAAGGAAAACTGCCCTGATGTTCTGGAACCAGAGGGCAAAATAAATATTGAAAGAATTCACCTCCTGAAAGAGATTCAAAAAGAAAACCTCCTAGGAATATTGTAGCCAAATTCCAGAGTTCCCAGGTGAAGGAGAAAATATTACAAGCAGCTAGAAAGAAACAATTCAAGTATTGTGGAAATATAATCAGGATAACACAAGATATGGCAGCTTTTACATTGAGGAATCAAAGGGCTTGGAATATGATACTCCAAAAGTCAAAGGAACTAGGACTAAAACCAAGAATCACCTACCCAGCAAAACTGAGTACAATACTTCAAGGGAAAAAATGGTCATTCAAAGAAATAGAGGACTTTCAAGCATTCTTGAGGAAAAGACCAGATCTGAATAGAAAATTTGACTTTCAAACACAAGAATCAAGAGAATCATGAAAAGGTAAACAGGAAAGAGAAATCATAAGGGACTTACTAAAGCTGAACTGTTTACATTCCTACATGGAAAGATAATATTTGTAACTCTTGAAACTTTTCTCAGTATTTGGGTAGTTGGAGAGATTATACACTTATATATAGACAGAAGGCACAGGGTGAGTTGAATAGGAAGGGATGATATCTAAATAAATAAAATTAAATTAAATTAAAGGTTGAGAGAGAAATACTTTGGGAGGACAAAGGGAGAAATGGAATGGGGCAAATTATCTCATAAAAAAGGCAAGAAAAAGCTTTTACAATGGAGGGTAAAAGGGGAAAGTGAAAGGGAAAAAGTGAAGCTTACTCTCATCACATTTGGCTTAAGGAGGGAATAACATGCACACTCGATTTGGCAAGAAAATCTACTTACACTGCAGGAAAGTAGGGGAGAAAGGGATAAGTGGGATATGGGGAGAATGACAGAAGGGAGGGCAAATGAGAAGAAGGGGTAATTAAAACTTTTGGGGAGAGATAAGGTCAAAAGAGAATAGAATAAATGGGGGGCAGGATAGGATGGAGGAAAATATAGGTAGTCTTTCACAACATGACTATTATGGAAGTCTTTAACAAAACTACACATATATAGCCTATATAGAATTGCTTGCCTTCTCAGTGAGGTTGGGTGGGGAGGGAGGAGGGGAGAGAAGTTGGAAGTCAAAGTTTTAGGAACAAATGTTGAGAATTGTTTTTGCATGTAACTGGGAAATAAGAAATACAGGTAATGGGGTATAAAAATCTATCTTGCCCTACAAGAAAAGAGAGAAGATGAGGATAAGGTCAGGGAGGAGTGTGACAGAAGGGAGGGTAGACTGGAGGAGGGGGTAATCAATTCTGATTTGGGGTGAAGGGAGGGGAGAGGTGGGAAGAAAATTTGAAACTCAAAATCTTGTGGAAATGAATGTTGAAAACTAAAAATAAATAAATAAATTGGGGAAAAAATTAATGTTTATTGATTTAAACTGGACTGACTGGAAATATCTGAACAACAGGGCCTAGGAAAATTTGACTGCTAATTCCTCTGGGAAATCAAATGGTTCAAGTCCACAGAAGCATTCTAATTATTTCAGAACCATTCTAGTTAACTAGACCTCATCTACATCACTCTTTATTTGGACTTGCTCTTTTGGTTTTTGTTGTTAAGTCTTTTGGCTACCATACAAATGGACATTAATAAAGCCAATTTGGGTTATTAGTAATAACCCAAACTTTTAAATTAAATTACCTAGTAGGGATATAGGTGAAAATACCTTACTATGTGGTGCAGTGGATACAGCACTGGCCCTGCAGTCAGGAGAATCTGAATTCAAATCCGACCTCAGACACTTAGTAGCTGTGTGACCCTAAACAAGTGACTTAACCCAATGTCTCTGAAAAAAAAAAACTTGACTTGCCACCAGTCAACATGAAAATCAAAAATTTAATGTCAAGTTTTCTACTTTATTCTCACAAATTGCTTAGCCAATGCACACTGCTGCATAACCACACTATTTCCTAAATCTTTCCAGCCAGCCCAACTCTACTACAATGCTCTAGACCAGTGGTTCTCAAACTGAGAGGAGCCCAAGTCCCTTTCAGGGAGTTCATGAGGTCAAAACTATTTTCATAATACTAAGATGTTTTAATTTCTAATGTGGTAAATATTAATTGATAAAAAACCCACAAAACATAAACCTATTCACATAACAAAAACTCTACAGGGAATCCTCAATAATTTTTTTAAAAGTGTAGAGGAATCCTGAGACCAAAATGGTTTGAGAATCATGACTATAGACTCATCAATATAACTTTAGGTGTATATTATTATGTTCATTTCTATCATTTTAAAAGGATTTATGAAGAAAAAATAGTAATCACAACAAAAAAACTTAAAGAATCTCAAACTGAAAAAGAATAATTGTTCAACTGGACTAGGAAACTGATTATATTTGTACATATGTACACACACATACATATGTACACACAATACATTCACATACATATGTGTGTATATGTGTATATATTGTTAAGGTACAGGGGTTTTGTCCTTTTCTCACCTTTTCCTCCTCCCGCACCACTTCCCTTTTGGAGGAAATTTTTGTTTTCTCCTCCTTCCTTTGTTTTACTGTCATAAAACACAAACTTTTGCATGAATTGTGAACTCTATGCATTTGCTTAGGTTCCACATGCATGTTCATTTCTCTTGTAATAAATCTAGTTGCAACACATTGCCTCATGGACTTGTGATACTGTTTTTGGTTAGCAATATGTTCGTTCTGTCAAATTCAAAGTCCTCAAATACATCTTAACAATCCCACATTGTCCCACAGATATATCTAGTGTTTTCTTAAATTACCAACATGAATGTGTCATTAATAAAAGTTTTTGTAAAAATCTGCCACAAATTTAAACTTCATAAAATCATAAAGCTGAGAAAGACCAGCTTTGGAGATCACTGAAGCAATTATTGTCCTTTTCCAGTTGAGTGACCCAAGGGGGAGGGAGTAGGAGAGGAGAGACTTGTGGTAACATGACTTGCCTAAAATAACCTTGCTGCTAAGAGGCTGAACTGATACTCTCACATCTGTCTAGTATTCTCTCTACTATACCATGGCTTTAAACCAATCACTAGACTTTGGGGTTAATGTGTTAAAATGTCAGTCTTTTAATTTTATTCATACACAAAGTCTTGGGAGGCAAGATCCACTGCCATATTTAGGTGCTGGTTATTATCCAAAGTATCTTGTCTATCCTATCTAGTTGTAATCTGATTTTTTTAAAAAGTCTTCTGGATTACACCTTTATTCTCAAATATTTGTACCATATTTAGAAGTTCTTATTCAGATATATCTTGAGTGGTTATAAAAAATCTAATTAGCAGTAAAATGCTAGCAAGTTGTGACACTTTTAAGTTTTTAAGCAAGAACAGAAGCATTCAAAACAAAGTTTTAAAAACACTGAATGTACTCAGCATACACAATGTGAACCACAAAATATACAAATATTTCTCAAAAATTTATTTATAGAAACAAGTGCATTCAAATGCAGCACTCAGCAAAAAATAAAATAAAGAGTCTGGAATGCCAAAAACACTAGAGAACCCCACTCATAGATTACATTTCCTCTGATTTAACTAGCACCATTATTTCAACTATCAGAGATTAAATTAGAATCTTTTCTAAAAGTATAAAAAATCTATCACTATAAAGATTAATTTAATATTTTGGTAATGAAGTTTTACCTCAAATATCTCCTTAAAAATCAAATCAGATTTTACCATGTGTAACTGACAAAGCTGGTTTAAAAACATATTCAATTCCACAATTGGTCAAAGATAATTACTCACTAATGCTATTTTTTGGTAATATGTTTGTTCATTGAAGATATCCAAAATTGGCTTTCATAAATCTCTGAATATCAAGAAAATACAGAAAACTGAGATTAGTACCACATCATTTCTAACACAAGTCTTAGAAAATATTTTTCTAGACTATAAAAATACTAAATTGCATATCAAAGTTTCAGCATATCCAGCTTTTGCTACAGCAGACAAATATTTAAAATACACTTAATGATCTTATACCACAGTATTTTTTATCATCCTGAACATAAAGTACCTTAATAATTTTACTATTAGATTCATCCTGATTTAATGATCATTTTCCTCATATTCTGTTGTAATTAGATTGTTATACCAAGAAGTATGTTGCTAGTAAAAGAACTGGAAGAACCAACATAAAGTTCTTGGTATTCAAATTACTTCTGCAAGTACAATCACAGTAGAGAGGTGTTGGACATCCAATTTAGGAATAATTTCATTTAAGGAGTAACTATAACTGCACAAGATTAAGAAACATTGTGGATGAGGTTTGTTGGTTACATATTATAGTACCATGGCAGTCAAGAGAATGAAATTCTCAATTGGCAACCTAAACTTATCTATTCTGGCATAAGGAGGAAAATCATTTATTCCAAGCAATATCAATTTACAGCAGAGTACTTCTGTTTCTGAATGAAGTAGAACTGCACCAAATTAATGAACTAAATCATGTACCAAATCATAGTAAATTATTTGCTATTCAAGTCACTCAACCTATATGGTCCCAAGCAAGGATTTCTAAGTATTTTCAAAGCAATACTGTCGTACCCTTTTGAATCAGAAAGAATCTCAAGTGGTCATCTTCTGTACCAGCACAAATTTCACAAATACAGAATGATTTTCTTTTAAAATGTTTTTCTATGACATGCATCATAATAACTACTACTATTTAAGACTGAAAACATGTCCCTTTTGACAAAGTGAACAAAATCTTCAAGAGGACACATAGGCTTGCTGGAATGCTTGTGGTGTTCCTGGCAAAAAGAGGTGTGGAATGTAACATCAACTCCATTATAAAGAATACGGATAAAATGATCAGCAGGTCTTTCCCCATCTTGCCACAGTTCAAAGACCAATCTGGCTGCAAATCTTGGAAACCTGGCTTCAGTAATACCCAAGGCACTGAGAACTGGTGACAAAGTGACATCATGAGCAGAATAAAGAACAAAAATCTCTTCCTTCTTCCCTTCTGCAATGCGCAGCATCCGGTTGACTGTCTGGTTAAGTACAGGATGAGAGGCCAGTAGTGCATACTTGAAATAAAGTTTCCTTTCACGCCTCTCTCTCTCATCCTCTATCTGATGTGTCTTGATAACTTTAAAATGCTCCATGTCAATACAGCCATTTTTGGTACAAGGGAAACTGACATTGTGACAAAAGTGGCATAACATAGAATCTATGGGATTAGCAGCTCTTAGTTGCCGTGTGGGAATACCCACTATTTTTGCCATTTCCACGTAAGTGTTCTCTAACTGGTTGTTTTTAACACGCAAGAGGTACTGGCGACGTTGTTCCTTTTCTAGATACTGATTTCTCATAGGGCAATCACAACTTCCAGAACAGAAGATAGTGCTCCACTGGTGCCTGAAGTTAATTTTCTTCCACTCAAAATCTGGGAGAAGACTATAAAGCAAGGCCAGTCCACTTTGGAGAGTTCGACTTTTTCCAGTTGTCTCTAAGTAAAGATGCTTTGTGGTCCAATCTTTTGGAAGGAGTTTGTGTTTCTTTAAATAAATGTCTCGTAACAGCTGTCCATTCTTCAAGTGTTGAACAACACCTAACAAAAATGATAACAAAAGTTTTCCTGAATATAAGAGTTAAAGGAAAGTAAACGAGAGAGCACAAAAAAGAGAACAGTATGAGGGACAAGTATACAAAAATTCAATCAATCTTAAGTTCTATGATTTTTTAAATCAATATAAAATAGAAATATCTGAACCCAACTCAGCTCGCAAGCTAGCCAACCATCATCAATACATGAAGGAAAAACGCATGCAAATTTATATGGCAGAGATGGCAGAGAGATATCTGTCTTCCTAGGAGTATTGTGATAATGCTTTTTCCACACCTGCTTTTCCTAGAGAGCATAACTTCTACTCAATTCCCCCAAACTCCCTAGGGAACAGTCCTTGGCTGTCTTCTATATTACTCAGGGAACCTCCCACCAGGATGAAAATATCAGCTACCACATAAAAGCAACTGGCTGCCAAGTCTATAACCAGAAAGGACAGAGGGATGACTTTTTCTTCTCCATTAGCAAGTATTCTTTAACTCAAGAATGGAGCTTCAACTTGCTCAATATATTCTTTTAATCAAGTGTAAATAAATTTTTAAAATCTACTCATCTGCTACTATTCTCTCATTCATTAATCTCCCTTTTTTGGTCTCACTTAGTCTTCCCTCTCCTGAGCTGGTGGGAACTACTGTCTCAAGAGAAGCAATTTAAAATCTTAATCACTTTTTTATCTTAGTGCTTAAAAGGTAAAATCAGTAAAATTTCAAAATTGGTAGACTCCACTAAGCAATCCCAAGTAGTGAAACACGAAGCTGATAATGAAAAACTATACACAGATTTCATAAAGCTACATGGTTAGGCAGAAAACCAAGAAATGAATTTTTAATATGGGCATATATGAGATAATATATTTAAGAAAAGATGATCTAAACTATATAATTAGTGGCTTTACTCAATCAGGTACAATCAAAAGAAGAGGTCTAGGGGCCACTGATATACTCAGGAAGTATCAAATGTGCTGCTGACTATAGCCAAAAAAAGACAAACAATATGCTAGGCATCCTCAAAAAGGGAAAGAGGAAAACACTTGTCATCTCTGCATAAAACCATGAGTCACAGAAGACACCCAGAATACAAATCTCAAAAAAAATGCAATAAGGCCAGAGAAGAGAAAGTAAATTACTAAACTATGTGAGGGAACTCTTAAAAGCTAGACAAAAAAAAATTCCTAATTCTTCACTCTACAATGAGCGGATATGATTGAAGTTCACGAAGTCAAGAAGGGAATAAATATTTTAAGTGACTTGTTTATCAGACTGTAATTTCCTAAGCACTTATTATGATTTACGGTTATTTTTGTATATGCAATAGCCTTGACTAGACTAAGTTCCATGAGAGAAGGAATCATGTCTTATCTAAATTTCATCTCTTTCCAAGTGAGTAGCACAGTGTTCTACACACTTAATAAATGTCTGCTGAATTGAATGCAATCAAATCTCAAAATATTAGAACAGGTAGGGGAATCTCTCCTTAATGCTTGAAAGAGATAAAAGAGTATTTTTTCTGTCAAAAAAGAAAGTCCTATTTTACAGTGAAATATAAACTTGAGGAAACTGTTATCTGCAGTAGAATGGAACACCAGATAGAGAGGATCCATTTATCGTTTTGTTTCATTATCCCCCAGAATCCAAGTGCATTGTACACAGATGACATTTAACAAATGTTGTTGAATTGAACTGAACCTCAAGAAGTTTGGCAGATTTAAAATATAAATGGAGACCAAGGCTTATATAAATAAATTTTTGATAAATTCTTTGATCCATAATTAAAAGGACTTGGAAATAAATATACAGGGAACATCCCTAAACATTTGAAACTGAGGCTGAGTTCACAAAGAAAACTGTGCTCTCTGCACATCATCAACCTTGAAGACACCTCTCAGAAGCCAACCAAATACAGATTGGATGCGCCTCTGGTTTGATGTAATATGACAATTCTTTTATTTAGAGACTGTATGCTACTCTAATCATCATATTAAAGTGACAGAGTTCTCAAAAGTTATGCCGAAAAATATACCAAATATGATAGGTCCCACACCAAGCTGGAAAAGCTTAGTTTAAGAGTTTAGTGACTACGTATCTGTTGTTTGAGGACTAGTCTCACTAAATTTGAAGAGGCTCATCATTTGCATGGAAATAGTAATTCTAGAAGACTATCTACTAATATGTGGGGAGAGTGCCTACAACAATTACAACAGATCCTTGAAGTACTTTAGTAAGATTCATTATTGCCTCACTTGTCCTAGTGATGTGGTAGAGAATAGGGTCAATCTTTTCAAGTCAAATTTCCTCCCAATGAATGCTAGGAAGTTAGCACTAAAACTGATGCAGCAAAAACTGATGACTTAAGTTTTAAGGTTTTCAAAGTGTTTTACATATATTATCTCATTTGGTCATCGTCCCTAAACAAGCTTTTTAAGATCAAAGTTACATGCAAGGCAATAGATTTCAACATAAAATAATCTGTAAAAACGTGACCAGTAGCATTTCCAACCATAGAAAACAACCTCCAAGGGAAATTGAAAAGAACCAAGAGTAAGCTTGCCTGTCTGTGTGAGCTCTCCCATCTCACACAGTGAGTGACTAGGATAAAGAGGCAGGGTACTGAGTGTGCCTTCCATCAAGACTGCAGATGCTTTCGACATGTGACTGATGAAAGCTTCAAGTTTAGGATGGTTTGGCTTCCTAAAAGGGACAAACCAAAATACATTCTAGTCCAGCAAATGTTTTATATAATGATACAAAAACAAAACTATAAATTGATTGAAGTGAATGATTTATTATAAGCAATCATATTGTTCAAAGTTAGATGTTTTTTTGTACCTAGAATCTCTCTCTATAAGCATTTTTAGTCCACACTTAAGATAATAAACTTTTGATCTTCAAAGGCATTCATAGGCAGGCAGCTCCCAATTATCTGTATGCTCTTCAGTTATCTCCCCTTATTATAGATTCCAGGCCTCCTCTTTAGACTTAATCATGATTTTCTAATTCAACTTCTCTGAAGCTAGCTGGTTAGCTAATTCAACAAATGTTTTTTGGGGTCTACTAGGCTCCTGAGGCTTTGATGCTGACTATTCCCTCTCACCCATCGACCATATTTAAAGTTCAAGAGGTAAAACTGGCTCTAAGGATAAAGGGTTACAACCCTAACCATTTCTCAGAGAAGCAAGCAGAAACTTGAAGGAGACATGCTGTCATATAAGACCATGAACTGATGTACTGATCACCAGATTTTTAATATTAAAATTTAATTATTATTTGATCACTTACACTCATCAATAAAATTGTCATTCTTCAAGTTCCAGCTTGAGTCCTTCACCTCCGATTTAAAGCTTTTCTTGGGAAGTTCAGACTACACTCATTTTTTCCCTTTAACTTCTATTACATATATTTGTTTTATTGTACAATTTAGCACTTTATTATACACTCTTACTTTCCAACTGTTTCATGTATCTTGCCTTTATGTAAAGTTGAAAATTAAACTTTATAGTTACTTTATAGAATGATAATATTTAACTCGGTTTGATATGAATCAAACAACGAACAAGTGAATGCCTATCATGTAGGGCTATAAAGGGAATTTACAATCAAGTAAGGAAGTAAAGTACACACACGTACACACACACACACGATCATTTGTTTTCTTTTTTCAGTTGAGTTGTACAGACAAAAACTGCTACAGGATTTCAAAGGAATAAGAGAGGACTTCAAGCTGGAGTGGTCTGAAAAAGCTTCATGGATGAATGAGATTTGAGCAAGGTCTTGCAAGATGAATAGGATTTAAATAGTTGGGAAAGATAGGGAAGTTATTCTAGACAACAGGAATGCCATGAGCAAAGCCTGAAAGGCAGGAATGTGCTAGTCATGTTCAGGGGACAGTACAGGATTTAACTGGGGAGGGGAGGAAAACAAAATTAGACACCCTACGGACAGACTGTAGGGGGCACTGAATGCCATGCCAGGGAGCTTAGACTGAGTCACTGGAGGGTTTTCAGCAGGTGTATGAGATGATGAAAGCAGTATTTTTACAGAATTAACCTTGTAGTGAATAGAAGCATATGATAAGCACTTTACTTCTATGATTAAAGCTAAAGCATTTCGCCATGTTTATACCACATTTAAACGCACCTTGAGTCAAACCACTGGCTGGCCAAGAAAAAAAAACAGTATAAAACCTTAAGTTTTAATCTTTGCAGTGTATTAATATAACATTAAATTTAAAAGTAAAGTATCTAGTAATAAATAATTTTCCCTGATTAACAAAATAACATGAATTCATGCACACTTTCCAAAAATGCTAACATTTACTTTGTGACAGAAAGGGGGAATTTAAATTGCTAGATTAAAAACAAGAAACAGCAAGGAAAAACGTAAAGACCACACTGCTCTAAAAGCAAACTCTCACCACTTGAACTCCATTAACAGTGATATTTAAATGGAAGAAATCATGATTCTAAATATGCTCAAATGATTTCAGTAACCTGACAAAAAACCATAAATCTCAAAACTTCACTTTGTAAAGGTACATCTTAAAATTATAATGTGCTCAACCTGGCATACTCTAATACTAAATGATGTTATCCTAAATACCACAGGGTACATTATGTTTCTCACTAGAGCAGAAAATATAATTTTTTTCCTAAAACTTAATACATAAAAATATTTGCAATCTTGGAAATTAACATTTTCATAAAATGAAAACAAAGCTTTTAATACTTATCTTCATAAACTATAGATTACCCCTCAGAATATATAAAATGCTTCTCTTAGTATCCCTAGATTTTGATTAAGAATCTAAGTGAAAGCTTTGTGGGAATAATCTGGAAATTAAACTTAAGTTTAATTGACTAAAGACAGTTACAGGAAAATAGTTTCCTAAATTCTTCATGTTTTCACTGTGTGCTTACTCATAAATACTTTTTCATGTTAAAAAATAATTTAATTACCAATTAGGTTTTTTTTCCTGTCAGAGGTGATTTGTGATATTATCGCCACATAAGGGAAATCCATATTCAGAAATTTTCACTTATGGAATTATTACTTTAATAATTCAAAGATCTATGATCTCACTGGTGTGGATACTTCTTTCACTTACACAAATTCTGACCCCTCCACAAATATAGTACCTGATCTTGAAGAGATGCTGAGGCAAAAAAAAAAATTATCAACTTGTGGGCAACCTAGTGATAAACCTCTCTGAATTTAACTGAGCTAGCCTCTAAATCAAAAGCATACAACTAAGACCAGACCTATAATCAAAGACTTACCAGCTTAGTATTGAACTTACCAGAGCTGCTGCTGGTATAACCTACAAAAAGTCAAGGTCACCTCTACACTTTGATAAGATATCAAATCAGAACTTCAGTGGAGGAGGCAATTATAATGAAGTATTTTTTAACAGAAGAAGCTTCATTCTCATACAAATTTTAATGTTCTACTAATGTTAGTGCATCTGATAGAGACAGGGACAAATAATTCATCTTACCCTAATTTAACTACATAATTGTCCTTTTCTTGGACAATAATTAAT
Source organism: Notamacropus eugenii (assembly GCF_028372415.1). NCBI lineage: Eukaryota > Metazoa > Chordata > Mammalia > Diprotodontia > Macropodidae > Notamacropus > Notamacropus eugenii. The sequence goes on from NC_092876.1 coordinate 324,586,224, forward strand.
AAAACTAAATACTATATATACTCTACATATACTCTATAACCTCAGACACAACATTTTTTGCTTAAACATTAAAATTTTTAAGAGTTTTGGTGTTTATTAATCAAATCCATGAAATAAATTCTTCTTCAATAAAAATATACCTGACCCTGGTCTCATAAGAAATCTTTATGCATGATGAACACTGAAAGTAGTAAAAACGTTAAACTTTACAGATTTCAAAGGATTGGCCTCATTTTCTTATTCCACTTTGAGTATCTATTTATATCACAAACATTAATGCATAAAAAGTTCAATCTAGGACCTCAAAGCTATTTTGCATAGAAAGTCAACAATGCTGCAGCATAAACTGTATAGGTAATGAGTTCTTCACTAGAATACTAAGGGAAAAAAAGTAGCATTCTTACCAGAAAATAAATTCAAATAGTTTATATTGGAATTTAAATTAGGTAACGATATTGATGCATGTAAATTCATGGAATGATTATTCAAGAGTAAAAAGCACCTAACTGGAAAAACAGCATTCTATTAACTTTGAAAAATATTTTTTATAACAACTTAAAATCAATTAATATTCTTCTATTCAAGTCTTAAGAGATAATTTAATTCAATTTAAAAAGAATCTACTAAATATCTAGCCTAGTATTGAGCACTTTGTGGAACACAAAATAAGCATATAAGTAAAGGTTCCAACCATTACAGAACTGATAATCTTCTTTTTCAGACAGATTTAGTACAGTTTTAACAGGTAATATGATATTGTCCTATAGGGACATGATAAGTGGAAGGAGGAAAATCTCACTATAACAAAAAGCCACAGAGTCCTATACCACAACATTTTGGATGTGGAAAATGAACTGATTTGAAACAGCCTGCCTTAATCATACAGACAAATTTAAATCTGACACTAGGAAGTAATCAACAAAAGTTGGTGATTATATGAAATTTTAAGCCACATCACTAGGGAGAGATATAAATTCTAATTTGGGCCAAAGAGTCTGTACAAACAGGTGAGGGTGACCAAAGGAACTAAATTTGATATCATCTCAATTCTGTTACCCCATATCAACTCAAATCAAGTACAGTCCTTTCTCCTGGTTTTTTATTAGGTAATTTATAAGTATATTTCTACTATATAAATTAAACTTTTAAAAAAGACCACTGTTAGTACTTCTGAAAATCAGATCTACTGTGTCATTAGTTTAAGGCAACTTTTGGTAAGGAAATTCCCTATACCAATGACACTTGCTCTGCAATTGATAGCCTTGGGGGGCTCTGAGGAGTTAAGTGATTAGTGACCGTCAGGCAGCTAGTACACGTCAGAGGCATAACTTGTACCCAAGTCTTCACTTCACCATGAATAGTCCTTTAGTCACATGACCACACTACCTCTTTCGGGAAATACACATCTCTAAATATATCCTTGGCATTTGATACTTTTTCTTGTAGTTAACTACCATTATAACTTTAAGATCTTAAAATTTCTACATTCGTATTTTCCACTTTGTATTCTTGATGTTTTCTCCATTTATTCATTCAAATATTTACTGAAAATGCAAGATATCATGATAGCTGGGCATTACAAAATCATGGACCTAGAACTAGAATGTCATTTTATAGATGAGGCAACTGAGGCCCAGGGAGATACAGTGATTGCCAAAGACACATAGGTAGTAAACTTCAGAGGTAAAATTTGAACGCAGGCCACCGACACCATAAGCAATATGTTCTTTCCATTGTGTCATATTGCCATCCAAAAGATACAAAGAGTAAGACAAGAGTCTCTGCCCTCAAGGAATTTATAAACTAATTTTATTTTTTAAAAATAAATAAACCAAAATTGTCATTCACATTTTAAAAGAGAGATCCTGAAGAATATGCTACCTCTATAATTTTGAAAAATTAAAATGTATAAAGTACAGCAACAGCTGGTGATAAAAAACAAAGGAAACAACATGTTAGTTTCAAAAATTATTGTAACTATAGAAGAGATTTTTTAAAATGCAGCTTACCTATTAGCAACCAAAGTACAGTCAATTTCTGGCCTCTTTGTTTTAGGAATGGCATAAAGTGGGTATCTATCTCCATGACGAATTAACACATGAACAGATATTAGCTTGAAATAATATGGTGCATGACCTACATATATGAAATATATAATTTAAAATTAGTTTTGGGAAGTGTTAAGATATATTAGGTTTTACAGGAATGCTTCAATATAAAAAAGTATTCATTAAAAAACTATCCACAAAGCAAAATTCTACCTATCAACATAAACCATTAATTTCCATGAAAAGGAAGGCTGAGAACTTATTTCTACTATCATTCCTTTCTGACCCTCATAAATTCAAGAATTTTAAACTTGTGACTCTTCAAAACAGTTCTAAGAAAAAAAGTACTTTGTTGCAGCCATCAAATTTGTTGCACGATATTGCAAAAACCTACCTTCCGCACTACGTTCAGTAACGCTTGGAATATTGCAGTAAATACGAGCTTCATGAATAGGATCTACCACAGGTGGTTCAGTCAATGGATCAGGCATTATTCTCTTGCGATTTTTACCATTCATCCCATTTTTGACTGGTGTTACTGGTGTTAGATGGACTAAAAGAAAATTTCAATATAATTAAGTAATCAAGAAGTATAATTGTACAATGTAATTCTGAATTTCATATCTTTTTCTGGATTATGTTGCATTTAGTTCGATGAATTACTCTTGAAACCATTTTAGTGTCAATTTTTTCCATTGGAATTTTTTCATAATTTTTTCAATGGAATCTTGTATTTCATTGATATGCTAATAGCAAAGGTTTGGGCAGCTTTTAGTTTAGTTTTTTAGGCTGCTGTTTTCTTTTTAACCATATATTATTAAACAATACTGGTTACAGAACTAATATATTTGAGAGTACTACTGATTCTAAGCCATAAAAATTAACCACCTAGACACAATTCACCCATCCAACAGTAACATAATCCACTAGATTTAGGCACTCAACCTCATGTTCAACCAATATCCTTTGCTGAAATAGATTTGGTTTAACAACAGGATGTGCTTCAACTGAATCCTTGTTGAAATAGTTTTGGTTTAACAACAGGATGTGCACAAGATCTCCTCTAGCCATCATTTTTTTTTAACTTTTGGGCTAGATTCTCAAGATAATTCCACTCCACAGTATTTAAAAAACCACAGAATTAGATTAAATTTTACTAATCTGCTAATAAGAGCATAATATGGAACATAAAAATAAAACTTCACTTTAATCTAGATAGATTTAAATAAATTAAATTATCTATAGCTTCTCCATATCAGTACTTCCTATTAATTTTATCACAAAAGGACATGAAATTGTTCAACATAATTTGCACTTTACTGAATCACTGTATTTGCTTCCAGGTACCTTATACTCTTCTAGGTGAGATTTTCCATTCAAGACCAATTCTTTACTACTAATGCCTAACAAAATAAATAGGTACTGGAATATGCTTCACTCTGTAGTTGTGTTCGTCCTTTGTTGACAAAGAAGACCATGCCATCAGAGAAATGATGACATGACTTGTACTTGACTCTTTGTTTTGAGTGAGGGAGGCCTGTGCAAGGTCACAAGCCTCACTTTTCCTCCAGAGCCATCTGAATCCAGTGACCAAATATTCCTCAGGATGACTGGAGATGGCCCAGGAAGTAATGGGAGACCTTGGCCCCTTTAGGCCAAGATTTATGCAGGTACTCGCTTAGGGTGAGGCAACGCCCATTCTGTGACTAGGTCTGTTTAAGAAGTAGTCAGGCAACGGCCCCTTTAATGAGGCAAAGAAAAATAAGTACATCAGGATGAGAGGGAAACAGCCACAGTTACTACTGATAATCACTCTTAAACCAGCAGGGTCCAGAAAACAGCCCTTAGGCCAGGGCCTAGTGTTGTCCAATCTATGGGCTTCAGAGTGCAGTAGGTTTAAGGTTTTGGGAAAGGAGGATAGGGGAGGGGAGGGGAAGGGAGGGGAAAGAATCTTCAGTGTGTAAGTCTGAACGAAAAGATAATATGATCATTTGTTTCAGTATTTTCCCAGTATTAACATTAAAAGAAAAGTCAGTATGATTGAGGCTTCTAGCATGTTAAAGAGATCCTCTCTGGGGGATTTCTAGAGAGAGATATAAGAGTAACACAAGATGAGAACGGAGGGAAGTGAAACAGTCTGGAGGTAATAGCCAAATCAATGGATCCACTCAAGTATCAAAGAAGCCTCAAATCAAAAGAATACTGAAGATAAATCCAAAGTAAATAAGGAAGCTCTCCACCAATAAAGGCAACCAACAACACTATTTGTCAGAAGGGGATTTCTCTCAGGAATGCCCTAAAAATGTATACTCTAGATCCACCGCTAAAATTGCTAGTAACAATAATAATAGTAATAATAACAGCAGCAGCTAGTGTTTATATAGCACCTTACAAATGTTATCTCCTTTGATCATCACAACAACCCTGGAAGGTAAGGTAAATTCAGAATTTCTAAGCTCAAGCAATCCACAGCCTCACCCTCCCTCTATAGCAGGGATGATAATAGGTATGTGTCTACCATGCCTGATAATGTTTTTTAAGAAAGCCTTTACATAAGAGAGATTCATGGTTTCACATATAATCCTCTTTTTCTGTTCTTCTTTCAATGTTATCTTTTTTTTGATGTTTGTTAAATTCGGAATAAAAGATAAAAATTTTAAAATGATGATAAATTTTTAAAAAAGAGTCTCAGATTTCAGAGTTCAGCTGCGTGACTGTCAAATATTAGTCTACAAAAAAATCATCCATGGGGGGGGGGGGGCAGACAAAAAAGCAAATGAGGAAAAATAAGGTTCTATCATTCGAAGGCAATCATAAGCTAATATGCTTGGAATTATGGTGTAAAAATTTCAAATATCTTATAATTATTCTTAAAAAAAGATTCTCCTTCCTCCCTAAATTATTACTGCTTACCACATTCAGCCAGTCTCTCTAACCGAACTCAAATCTATTCATTGCTACTTCCTAAAGTTCAATGCTATCTTTATTGGTCAAATAAGCAGTATTCTCATTTCTTAATTCCTTTACTCTCTCCTAATAATATATTCTTCCTGTACATTTCTCCCATTTCAGGATCAAAGGATTAGCACAGAAGCAACTCTCCTCTGTTTATTCTAAACAATCAATCAATATTTATTAACTATTACTTATTCTGTGCCAAGTACTGTGCTAAACTCGGGACTACAAAAACAGAAACAATTCCATTGGTTATAATTCTTCTTTACAACATGACTAATGTGAAAATATATTTAATACAAATGCATATATTTAATACAAAAGCCTATATCAGATGGCACACCATGGGGGGGGCGGGGCAGGGAAGGAGAGAAAATTTAAAACTCAAAAGCTTGTGGATTGAATATTGTAAAATAAAAATAAATAATTTTTTTAAAAAGAGGCAAATGATAGTCCCTGCCCTCAAGAAGCTTACAAGTTAAAGGGGGAGACAATATGAAAATAAATATATAATAAAACACATACAGAATAAACAAGAAGGGACTGTAAGTAAGAGGGGTTGGAAAGGCTTCCCATAGAATGTAGGATTTCAGATAGAAAGGAAGCCAAGAAGGTCAGTAGTTGGAACAGACACAGGAGAGCATTCCAGGCCTAGGGGTCAGCTACAGAAAATGCCTAGAGTCAAGAGGTAGAATATCTTCTTTGTACAACAGCCAAGAGGCCAGTATCACTGTACCACAGAGTAAGTGGTGGGAAGTAAGGTATAAGAAGACTGGAAAGGCAGGAAAAGTTATGAAGTGCTCTCTGAAAGCCAAACAGATGACTCTGTATTTGATCCTGAGACAAAAAGTAGTCAACTGGAGTTTACTGAGTATGGGCAAAGAATATGTGATATGATAAGACCTATGCTTTCAGAAAATCACTTTAGTAGATGAACAGAGGACGAACTGAAACAGGGAGACACTTGAGGCACCCAGACCCATCAGCAACTATTGCAATAATCAAGACTTAAGGTAATGAGGGCCTGCACTAGAGTGGTGGCAGTGTCAGAGAAGAAAATGAGGCTTACTAGAAAAATGTTGAAAAGGCAAAATTGACAGGCATTGGCAACAGACTGGATTGGAGGGAGAAGTGGGGGGAAGAAATGCAGAATGACTTCCAGGTTGTAAGCCTAAAGGACTAGAAGGATAATGTTGCCCTCTATGGAAAAGAAGGTAGGAGGCAGGAAGGATTTAGGGGAAAACAATGAGTTCCATTTTGAACAAATTGAGTTTAAGATGTCTACTGGACATCCAGTAAAGTTGTCTGAAAGGCAACTGGAGAGGCAAGACTGGAGATCAGCAGAGAGATTGGGGTAGGGGTAGGTAGATTTGATAACCATCAGCAAAAAGATTAAATCCATGGCAGCTGAGAAGCTCATCAAATGAAATGGTATCTAGGGAGCAAAGAACAGGGTCCAAGACAGGATGCTGGAGAACATCTGTGGTTAGAAGGCATCATCTGGAAGAAGATTCAGCGAAGGAGACAGAGAAGGAAGTGTCATACAGGGAGGAAGTGAACCAGAAGAGAGTGGAGAGAAGAGAGCATCAAGGAGGAAAAAGTCATCAAAAGTATCAAAGGCTGCAGGGAGGTCCAGCAATTGAGAAAAGACCCTTGGATTTAGCAACTAAGAGATCCTTAGTAACAAAACAGATTTTATACAATGCTATAATAAAAATTCCAACTGGTGATTGTGATTTTAAAACCACTTTTTTAAATCTTATTCCTATTTGTACTAATGTGTCTTACATGCAACAGACTGCGTGAAGGCCAATTTCTTCAAAATAATTATAAAACATTAACTATAGATGGCATCAATCTACAAGTTTTAATTTTTAAAAAATAGGCTACTATAGTGGATGGAAATTGAAAATGTGACCACAAGCCAAAACCAAGGATGAAAAATAATTACTGAAACACAAAGTCCATGCCACAGAGCTCAGGAATTTTACTGAAAAGGATCCTATGACCCTCAATAAACCTATTTAACTTTCTTTTAGGTAAAAGTGAAAATAAGCTTGATTATAATAGTGCCTTATACACAATAGACACTTAAGGTTATTGAAGTTCAACAGTAACCCATATACTCACACAAAGTTAATGCTAAGAAAACTGACCAGTGACTGTCTTCCTTATCTATGTTTGAAACACAGTAAGACTAAACACAAAAATAAAAGATTAAGGCAGAAAACTTAATTACTGACAAGTGAAAGGCAGAAACAAAAATAAATAAAGTGATGATTCATGATGAATCTGTTAAGTCTCCAAGGTCTTTATTATATGCACAATTTTATTTGTAAATGTTCAATTCAATTTAAGCAATTACATTTTCAAGAAAGTCAATTAAGGATAATATTTTCTCCTAATAACAAAAGACATATACTTTATACATATCCTTTATTTTGACTCTAACATCAAAAATTTGAGAATTCAACACATTTATTAAGAACCTACTTAGCAGTAGTGTGGTTGGCACTTGAAAAGATAAAAAGTTTTTATAAAACGCTCACAGCACAGTGTCTAGGAAGGTGCTAACCTGCAAAAACAGACAACTATAATATGCAAAATTACATAATTACTGTATTAAAGAGGTTAAAAAAAGTCCTTTGTGAAATCTTAGGAAAGATACTGATCCCAAAAGGCTCAGGGAAGACTTTAGATTTTAAAAGTGTTAAGTATTAAAAAATGAAAAATGAAGGCAGAAATATCAGCAATTTCATAATTCAAAACATTAAAATAAAAAATTATTTAAAGCTATAAAATATTTCTATTTGTTACTTCATATTCAAAAAATTAGTCAAAAAAACAATGGGACAACATTCATTTATTTTAAATAACACACAAAGACCAGTTCACAAAAAAAAAACCTACTTAACTAAACTTTCACCACCTACTTTCTTACACCATAATACTCAGTATTTTATATGTAAATAAATCTGATTTCCACATTATCAGTAGCAGAGGAACTTTTTAATGTTTACCTTCTCAAAAATGGAGCATATCTCATACCTCTTTATACCTCTACGCACCAAATATATTGTAGATGATTAAAATATTTGTTCACTAATGGAATTCAACAGTGTCTTTATTAAAAGAAAAATATTACTGCAAAGAATGACTTTTTTGTATTTTAAACATCATAACATACTTCTGTTTAAAATATCAGAAAAAGAAAACCATTAACATAGCAAAGAATATCATTTCCAAACATAAAAACAAATAAATAACATATCATAATACACTATTTAATAAGGCATTATCCTATGATGTTATACTTGATTATACAACTTAAAAATATTTATCTTGCTAATTCACTATCTACAAATTAGTCAAAGAAAGTAGTAAGGTAAAATTCATTAAATTTAACAAGTAGCAAGCCTAAAGAATTTAGGTCATAGAGAGAACACACTTAATTGAACTTTCACCACCTAGTTTCTTATACAATAACCCTCAATATTACTTAAGTAGATAAACCTAATTTCCAAAATAATGGAAGAAATGCAAAAACAATAGTTTCCATAAAAATTTACCTAAGAGCAGAAATGAAGTGAAAATATCCATGTCTTAATTTCTGATGCTTCTGTATCACCAGTATATTCAAGAAAAAAAGGCCTTGTACACAGGATAATTTGCCCTGCAAAATGTGCCTATAAAAGTATGTCTTAAAATTGACTGTCCTAAAACAGAAGGTACTTTCAGTGGAGTTATATAAGCAAACCAAGCAAGCCAATTCAATGACGTGGAAACCAACTTATGAAACAGAAATGAAGCAGATAGAATGAACCCTTATTCTAACTTCTACCCTTTAATACCTGTCAACTTTTCAAAATAAAAACTAGAGTTGACTCTAAATAAGAGTTCATTTCTCCAAGCAAGACTGGAAAATTTCTGAATGAAAAGGTATAAACAAACTACTGAGTCATCCCAAACACTTTAAAGTATTACCCTTTTAAATTCATGAACCAACTATAGATTCATTACTTTTTCTTTTTTAAAAAATATAAAATAATATTTTCAGTAATTTTATTAACAATAACATTTTTTTAAGCATTCATTCATTATAAGCCTGGAGGTTAAACAAAGAAACTTGCTCACCGAATCATTTCATTCCAAATTCCGACTTCTCTCAAACTATACTGTATTCCCAGATTATGCCCCCTTCATAATCCCACTGTGCTCTCTTTCCCATAATTCAATGAATCCTTCTCTAGACTGATTATAAGGATGACATCTGTCCATTAAAAGTTCCTCATTTATATATGTGCAATTCCAGCAGCTTGGGTTACCCAACTGAATTAAATTACTGAGGGACAAATAATAGTAAGTTTCATAACTAAGTGTAGAATGTTTTGTCAGCAACCAAAACACAGCCACAGAACTAGAAACACATAAAATGGAAAAGGGAGGAGGGTCAATCAGACAGAATTCCTAGTAGGCCTGTGAAAGCAGAATAAAGAGATTACAATTAGCCAAAAGAATGAGGAGGGAAGCAGGGGAGGATGAACAATGTACAAATGCAAATGAAACAAACTAGAAAATACATATTCACTCACTTTCCATTTTCACATTATAAACACAAAAGAGCTCAGACTTACCACACCTCAATGTACACTAAGGGAATAAACAATGAATTCCTTAATGATTTCTTCCATACTGGGATACTCTGAAATTTTACAGAGGCAAAATAAAAAGGGGGAGAAGGGTGCCCTGAATGACATACTTACAGAATTGTAGACTGATGCTCAAAAAGGCCAGTAAGGCAGCCAAGACCAGCAGCAACAAAAAACGATTTCGGAAAAGCATTATTATTTGTTCTACTTTCTCTTCATGGTTTCACCTCAAACTGGAAATATGCCCTAGAATAAAAGAGACAATAAACATATGTTGAAAGGCTGGAAAACTGTTAGCTGTTAAATGTTAACTGTTAGACTCAAAAAAATTCAATTACTCTTTGTCGTGGCAGACAAGAGCTAATCACTGACTACAAAAAAATCTTTTGTTTTTATTCACTCCATTCAGAAAAACTTTGAAAATAAATAATGATGCAGCAATCCTACTTCTATCTGGCATCACAGGAGAGTAAAGCACTTTACACAAGTCATTTTTTTCCAGATAATAAAACTTTCCTTTTTTAGCCTTCAACTTTTTTTTTTTAATCTTTAACACCTCTTACAGAAATCTTAACTTTTTCTACATTTTCCTCCCTCCATAAAGAAAGTAATAAATTCTAAACTCCTATAACTGACTTAAGGGCAAAAAGTATGTCGTTTTTCACATTTTGTGTCCCCACATACTTTTTGCCCTTAAGTCAGTTATAGGAGTTTACTTTCTTTATGGAGGGGTAAGGAAAAGTCCTCGGATGAGGGGTGTGGCTGAGAACTCAAAGAAATCCGAAACGAGTGCAGCAAAGAAGTCAAAGTTCAAAATGAAAGCATTCAGATGGGAAATGAAATGTTTAAGGAGGCTTCTTTTCCAGCTCATTTGTCTGCTTTTTAGAATGCTTCGGTAGCATCCCTCATTACTAAGTGTCTCAGGGGTCACTTCTACTTGTTCAATTCAATTTAACAAATACTTATTAAGTACCTGCAGTGAAAGGTATTGTGCCAGAAGGACATAAAGACAAAGAAAACAGCCCTTTCCCTGAAAGAGCTTAGTCTTACAGTTAGTAAAAAGCACACTCACCCTACTTGTTAGCAGTGAGCGCACGCTGTCTCTCTCTCTCTCTCTCTCTCTCTCTCTCTCTCTCTCTCTCTCCAACTTATTATTTCTGCTTTACAAGCTTTGAAAAATTAGATAGCTAAGCTAGTTATAACTCTGTTTTAACATCAAAAATAAGTGAGGCCATGAGGGATCCTACTTTGAGTAAAGTGCAAGATCTTTAGAGAATAAGTTCTGTAACATCTATCATTACTACCAAAGGGTCTTGGCTTAGGAACCATATTTTGGATGGTAGACGGTGGACCTATAAGGTGTTATTTTATAATTCAGTGCAAAAACCTCATTATTTTACATGTGATCAAAATTATGATAATGGAATCATAAATTTAGAGCTGGACAGGAATTTAGGAATCACCTAGTCCAAACCTTCCTTTGGCAAATGAGAAACCAGAGGCCTAAAGAGGTTAAGCAATTTATTCAAGTTCCAAGGGATAAGTGACCATGGTGAGACAGAAATCTGGGTCCTTTGCCTCCAGTATTCTTTCTGTTACACCACAGGTCTTCTTTTTTTGCAGCACTCAGAACTTAATAGAATAGTTCAGATGTAGTTTGTCCAGCACTGTAGAGTATACTTTTTAACTTAAGACTTTGGTCACTTCCATGTGCACTGTGATGCATATTAAATTTCAAGTCAAACAAAAATCTGGATCTTTTTTACATGAACTATTGAACCATCCCTGCCTCAATTCATACCCATGCAGTTGGTTTTTTAATCTAAATAGTAATTTACAATTCACCCTATATAATTTTATCTTCTTAGTTTCAGTTGTTACCCAAGAATTCAATAATTCCTCTTAGTTTTATGTGAATTTAAAAAGCATAAAGAATTGATTTAAAGTGGAACAAAACTGAGCCTGGAATAAAATTCCTTTGGTATATCTTATTTATCCATTTTTATTTTCCTTTTACATAAAACTGGGCAATAAACTAATTAAAAGTGATTTCAACTCATTTTATTTCTTAGGGATTGTTTTTATGAACCAAATAGGATTAATCATTACAGAAAACTAGTAAGTCAGCAATTACAGAAAACTAATCCCACTTCTGTTTAGAAAGAGTTCTTAACATAATTAGCCAAGTTAACAACAGTTACTTTCTTAATGCCTGTGACTAGGACAAGGTTGAAAGTGTTGATCCTCTGACTTATATGGAATATAAATGTCTCACTGATACTACATTTGGAAACTGGATAGAACATGAATCCTTGCCTTGAATGCTAGGTAATACACTGCTAGGAGAATGGATAACTAAAATCAGCAGCTGTGTAAAGCTGAGCATGCCCTCGCATTTAGACTTTAAAGAAGAATAAACCGAGAGGATAGAGGGATTACAAATAGATTCCCTGGAGGCAGCACTACCCAAGGGACAAGTTCCTGGACCAAAGTTTCAAGAAATAAAAGAAAGAAGTCATAGGAAGAAGCAAGGAGTCAGAAGCATCCTGAAAAACAGTCATAATCTGAAGGAGTATGGCCAGCTGGACCTGTACAGGTGTACAGTGAGAAGGTATTTGATTCTTTATGGACTCTCAGTTCTTTCTCCTTTGGAGGCAGCTGAAATCATAAAAAACTATTTTAAGTCTGGATGACTGTAATTCTGGGAATAGGGGAGAGAATGAGCTTCACTAAAGAGGGACAAAGCTGTCTTGATGCTTATGACCTTGGGTACAAGTCCCTTGAGCTCTGAGCTTTCGGTCAGATAAAAGTAAAGCCTCCTCTGTATTCTCAAAGTTAGTGTAAGAGCTTACATGAGAGCTGAGACCTTCTTACCTTTTCTTAGAGATTTAGAAATGAGCCATATAACCTAATGTTCTCAGTAAGTTGATAGATAAAGACAAAATGGGCCAAATTCAGACGTTCACAGGGAAAACTTGGATGGGGATGTAAACTAAAGAAAGCAATTTATTCAAGGTATCAAAATTGAAAATAGTCCATGTAAACCCAGAGATGAAGTTCTAGGTCCCAAGTTAAACTAGAATATTCAGAACCTCAACTTAATTTATCATTTTCTTAAAGAAATGAACCAGATGAGCCACATCATTACCTCTAACTCACAAGTGATCCTGAACATAATGTGGTTATAAACACAACATACTTTTAAACAAACATACCAGAACTTACACGGCCATGTGTTTCCTCCTTCAGAAACTTACCTTACAAGAATTAAAAACTTATTCCAACAATGCTTCATTTTCAAAGCATTTTTGGAATTCCTATTTTGAAATTACCTTCACAGAGCATTTTCCAGACCTACATACAGAAGAAAACTGGTCTCATTTTATAGTTACATCACTGTGAACAAAATGAAAAAGGAGACTGTACATTCGTCCTCCTCATAGTCAGGTCCATTTTGCTTCATGCTAGTCTATCTTTTCAAAGTCTAAGAGAAAGCACAGGTATTTATTATGGGAACTGCAATATAAGATGCTAAATATCTATAGTAAAGCAAAAATATTACGTTCAGTCATGTCCAATTATCCATGACCCCATTTGGGGTTTTCCTGGCGTAAGTACTAGAGCAGTTGCCATTTCCTTTTCCAACTCATTTTACAGACGAGGAAACTGAGACAAACAGGGTTAAGTAACTTGCCCAAGATCACACAGTTAGTAAGTGTCTGAGGCCAGATTTGAACTCAGGTCCTCCAGACTCCAGGTCCAGTGCTCTACCCAGTGAGCCAGCTAGCTTCTTACATTTTACTCCCCTCCATTTATTCTCCAATCCAGATGTTGGCCTTCTTTCTACTCCTCACATAGGACATTCTATCTCCCTCCACTTCTTTACTGGCAGTAAATCAAAATATTCTCCTCTTTCATCTCCACCTTGCTGCTTTAGCTTTCTTCAAGACTTGGCTCAAATTCTACCTTCTACAAGAGTCTTTCTCTGTTCCCACTAACCTCTTTCACTACTAGTGCTTTTCCTTTGAGATTATTTATAATTTACCATCTAAATATCTTATGTGTACAGTCTCCCTAATTAGAATGTGAGCTCCTTGAGGCAGTGATCATTTTTATCTTTCTTTGTTAGCACAATGCCATAGTAATAGCTTAGTAAAAGTGAACTGAAAAAATATTATCAGGTATTCAAGTTTTTATTTTTCTGTGTGTTTGTCACATATAGTGATATATATACATATGTAATACATAACTATTACTATATATTGTATATTACTATAATATGTGCATATAAATATGTATACTTATATATATATGATATATATACATATGTATGTTATATACAGTAAGAATTTAAGAAGTGCTTGCTGACATGACATCAGAATACCAAGCAGATAATATGGTCTTTTTGTGACGGACAATCCAATTTGGACAATGAAGAACCACTCATTTGAATCAGGAAATATCACGACTGATGCCATGGTTTACGGAAATTTATCTGGCAGTAGACTAATCTAGGTCATATTGAGAAAGAGGGGGGCTATTGCAACAATACAGAAGAGAAAGATATTGATCTGAAATAGGGTGGTGGTTGTAGGAACAGTAAAAAAGGATGTCAGACACAATGTAGACAGGGTAGCACAGATGAAAGAGTCCTGGGCTTGGAATCAAAAGATCTGGATTCAACTACCCTTTATGACACTGTACGTGTGGCCTCAGACAATTCACTTACCTACTCTGAGTCAACCTATCTCAAAGGATCGTAAGGAAAAGACTTTACTAATTCTAAAGTATTGCATAAATATAGGTTATTAGTATTGTAGAATCTATAGTGAAGAACAAATTACTGTATTCGGTGGGAGGGAGGAGTCAAAAGTGATTGCAAACTTCTGTGACTGGGGCGATTAACTGAACTAAAAAAGAGGAAGAGGCAGCTTGAAAAAGATGAATTTTGGTTTATAATTTCCCAAATTTGCATTATTATCTTAAAAAACCCTCTTAGAGACATGTGCTATTCCCATTTTACTATCTGGAATGTCAGGAGGGCTTACAGCTCTGGCTCCAGCCTTGCTCTAAATAATGCTGGTCAATTCTATCCAAGTTGTTGCAACTGAATGAGTTGTTCCATCTCCACATACCAAACAGCCGGCATTCCCCTTCACTCCCCCGGCTGCCTTTCAGGCTGTGACAATACACCGAAGTTACTTCAGTATATTACACTAGCACTACAATTACTAGTCTCCTCTACAGCTGCAATGCAGGGGGCTGACTAAGCCTCTTCTTTCATTATTTCTTTCCACAGTTTTCATCCTGGAATGTTCTCCTTTCCTCTACCATAAGGAAACAATTATCACCAGTCTCTCAGCCTACTTAAATTGTTGGGTTCTATTTCAACTATTCAAGCTTTCACTGGAATTTATTAGTACAACTAGTCCTACTAATCAGCTGAAATAATTTGGAATCTCAGCACTCCAGGTACAGTAAAACACTGTTTTACAATGCATAAAAAGTACCTCTATAAATCAGCGTTTATGTTACCATTTTTGTCATTGTTCCTTCAAAAGAAGTACCTCATTTCATACCACCAGAGTCAGCTGCTTCTTCCAAAAAATAAGTCAAACTCATTCTAAGTATGCCCTATGACCTGTGAACAAGTTTCTAGCCGCAAGCAATACACAATATACTTATAATACACAAACTTTTTAAAAAAAGAAAATCAAAATTGTTTCAGTGATCTAACCATTACTGGTTTGGGACCAAGAATATGCATTTACTTATTTATCTTCAAGGTAAGTCACTAAGAATTCCCATATATCAAATCAATGAATAAAAAAATACTATTAAAAATCTATTATTGCCAAGGCAATATCACACAATAGAAATACAAAACAAATAGTTCCTGCCCTCAAGGAGTTCACATTTTATCAAGGACAAAAACATGTGCTTCCAAAATAGATACAAGGTAATCTGGGGAAGAGGGAAACAGGAAAAGGCCTCTTGAAGAAGCTCTCCAGCTGAGCCTTGAGGGAAATTAGGAATTCTAAAATGTGAAAGTGAGGAGAGAGTTATCTTCCAAGCATGGGGAATAGTCAATGCACAGGCATGAAAATGGGAGATAGAGTATCTCATATGAGGAACAGTAGGAACAATCAGTAAAAACAATGGCTAAACTGTCATGTCTGAAAGGAAGTAATGTGAAATAAATCAGGAAAGGTAAGTTGGGACCAGGTTGTACAGAGCTTTCAATACTAAACATAGGAGTTTATATTTGAACCTAAAAGTGACTGGGAACCACTGGAGTTTATTTATGAGGAAAGTGACAGACCTGAACTTCAGGAAAAATCATTTTGGCAGCTGTGTGGAAGATGGATTGAAGTGTAGAGACTTGAGGCCAGGAAACAAATTAGGTGGCCGTTGCAGGACTCCAGATGAGAAGTGATGAGGGCCCGAACTAAGGTGGTGGCTCTGTGAGAAGAAAGAAGGGGATACATGAGAGAGATATTGTGAAGGTAGAAATGGCAAGATCTGGGAAGTCAGTGATCATGTAGGGTGAGAGTGAGTAGTCAAGGATCACACCAAGATTATAAGCATGGGTGACTGAAATTATGATCTTTAGCATATTCCATTCAATATTTTATTCAACAATAAAAAAGAAGCTTGGTAATAAATGATCAGGGTTTTTAAAAATAATTTGTATATTAAATAATTTGGTTAAAATACTTGAAAATATTATAACATAGAATTTGCATTTAAAAATATTTAATAAACACCTATCATGTCTAAGTTGAATTCTTGTGGTCAACTGTTTTGAATATTTATTTTTATTATTTGGCATTATTTTGAAAAACAAAGAAGTGGAGAGAAAGCTCTTCTATCCTCTAGTCAGAAAGACATGGGGGCTCAAGTCCCACCTCTGAGACACAGTGGCTGTGTGATCCTGGGCAAGTCACTGAACCTTTCAGTGCCCCAAGCAACTCTCCAAGACTATAAACTGCAAAAGTGTTGATCTGCTTTGGAGTCTTTTCATCAGAGTTCCCTTTACCAATGAAATCACAGTTCCACATAAATGCACACAAGGTAAAAACTTGAAGACCTGATAGTATTGCTTTTTTCGATTCACTTTATTTGCATTCAGCTCCAAAGTCATGGCAATAATGAACCCAACAATGAAGGACAAAACATTTCAGATAGCATCTAGCTAACAGGAAACTAAAAATGTATGAAATAAATGAGAAAAAGTAAAAATTCAGAAATGTTTTCAAAAGTACTCTCTACAACTAATTTTCAATTCCAAATCCAAAAACTTGGCACATTTATCTTTTCAAAATTGTAAATTACATGTCTAGACAGACTCTAGTTTCCAAATATATGACACCATACCTGACTTGCCAGGGCTGGGTTTATTTACTTCCTGGTTTCTTACTGTCATCAACTTTCCTGATGGTCTTCATTCCTCCTCACAGTGCCCTGGCATAGAGTTAGCACTAAACACGTATTTACTGTCACTCCTAGCCTTCAAGGAAGAATGGAAATTATTTGCTTTCCTACTCTGCTGCCTAAAAATGACAAGGAAAATTGTCTGTACTAACAGTTGTACAAGAAAGTACTACCAGGAAAAAGAAAATGGTTAAAAATAATAAAAAAGGGAAGAAAATATAAAGGTCCTAAGTTAAATCTAGCCCTAACTGCAAATATATAGGGACCTTCAATTGTCTTAGTCACCTCTTTCTTGTCTAACTCCTTTCTTTGATGTTTCATCCAAGAATTCAGCCAGAAATATCAGAGACAGATGCTAGATCCAGCTCTAGGACAGTCTAGGCATTTAGACAAGGTCTCTGAACTTTATTTCCTAAAGGTGTAAGGACCCCTGCTTTGTGGCATAATCATTTCTTTCGATGGGCCTTACAGCATCCTCACCTGGGTTTTAAGCCTTCAGCCACCTCCTTGCCCTTCAGTTTCATAGGCTATGGGGTCTGTTAAAATACCGTCACTGCCCCATGTCTCCTGGATCTTTTTGACTATAAGCCTCCTACATAAATACAGAACCCGCCTCTAAAACTCTCAGTGGCTCAGGTGGTGGAAACTCTCTCCTAACATATTTTCTGTGCTGGTTACTTTAACTAAAGGAAATCTGCTAGTCAACTGTTATGGATAATTTTGTGCTCAGTGGTTAAGTTAGCTTCTCCAACAGCTATCCTAAACTAGCATACCTGGGTCCCCTCCTCTCTGAAAGCCATGTGGCCCTGGATCATGTGGCTTATTAAGCTACCCCAAATCTTCTTCCTTTGCCTCAATGTCTTCACTGACTCTTGAAATGGCTCTACCCAGACTAATCTGTCCTATAAGCAACTGGAAATGCAAGTCAGAGTTTCAGAGAGAGGTCAGGGTTGCAGTTACAGATTTGGAAATCATCTGTACAGAAATGACAATAAAATGCATAAGTCGCGATCTAAAATAAGATATTCAGTTTAAGCTTTGAGTTGATATCATATGAGAATTGGTTGAAGGAACTGAGCATGATTAGCTTGAAAAAAAGAAGACGAGGTGGGGAGAGGGCTAATTTGCTAATAATAAAACAGGTGATCCAAAGCAGGAAGAGTGGAAAAGGTAAGAAACACATGATAGCTATTTTCAAATATTTGTCATTTTGGAAGAGAAACCAATGGGTAGAAGATGCAAAGAGGAGAATTTAGGGTTAGTGTCCCAAAAAACTTCCTTATATTTAGAGCTGTCCAAAAATGGATTGGTTTTATAAAAGAAATAGTGGTTTCCATCTCCTTGAAGTTCTTCAAGCAGAGTCCAGATGACTACTCATCTATAAGGATTCCTTTCATGTTGGAGTAGAACTCTCAAAATCTGTGATTTTGAGATTTTGAGGGCAGAGCATTATTATAAAAGCTATCAACAGGAATCCTTAAATCTCTGAGGATGATGGCAGGGAATTAGATGAAGAAAACCAGGAACCTGATTCTAACATTAAAGAAGTTTGGAGAGTGGCCGAGAAGGTGCCCTGTTAGGATGTAACATCCTTGAGAGCAGAAATTGCTTTGTTTTTATAATTGTATCCCAAGTACTTATCACTGTAATGTCAAACAAACAGTAGAGGCTTAATAAATGCTTGCTGCCTGACCACAACAAGGATGAGGTGAGAGGTTGCTATAATTTTATTGCCACGACTTCAAAGGAGAACAGTTATTCCTATAAGAATGCAAGGTCCTTGCAAGCATGGATTGTTAGCTTTTTGTCTTTGCATCCCAGCACGACTGCTTGTTAATTAACTGATTATTGGGCGAGTATCACTGAAGAATGGGCTAGAAATAGCAATGTTACTGTCTTTTGTTATTTTGATCTATACTCTTTGTGACCCCATTTGGGATTTTCCTGGCAAAGACACTAGAGTGACTTGCCATTTCCTTCTCCAGCTCATTTTACAAATGAGGAAACTGAGGTAAATAGGGTTAAATGACTTACCCAGCATGACATAGGTAGTATCTGAAGCCACATTTGAACTCAGGAAGAGGCACTCTATCCACTGTGCCATCTAGCTGCCCTCAGAAATAAGCAAAGGAATAAGAATTATATCACTTTTTTCTCCAGACTGTGTAAACAGAAGAGAACAGAAGTAGCTTCTAATGAAGTGAGATCTGTACCATTCTGAAGTGAACGCCAAATTTTAGTTAAAGCAAAAAGGTGGAAGGAATATTAAAAGAAAAGTTCAAGGGCACTGGGAAATTGGCTGATAATTTGCTAAAGGACAGAGCAGAACAACCCAGGTTAAGAACAAAGCAAGATAGAATGATAGAATGAATCTATGAGCTAGAAATGATATGAATATGTTTGAAATTTCAGGAGGAAATAGCAGGCACATCAAAATAGATTCCAAAAAGTATAATGGGAGGCAGGGTGGTATGGCAGGCTTTCAAGGGAGCATGACTGCTCAGTCAACAGAAATTATACACTGGAAGAACCTAAAAGGCCCAAAATTCTAAATAGAATGCAGAATGCTAGTATCTTGGAGTGTGCCTCCAGTCTACCCCAGGTCTAGTGACAATAATGGAAAGAGCCCAGAAGTTAGAACCAAATCCCAAATCTGATATTTAATCAATCTGTGCCTCTGGACAAGTCATTTTACTTCTCTAAGGCACATTGCCCTTCTCAGTAAAATACAGATATTTTACTTTTATTCAAATAATGCTTAAAGTCCACAGATTTATTGGAATTTTTATCATAAGATTCTTTTCAGAATTTTTAACACCTCAGTACCTAGTAGCAAATATTAGTTTTAAATACATGCATATATACATATATGTATGCACACAAAAGTATACATATTTACATAAAGATAACCATACATACACACATATATATAAAAGATGAAATACTGTATAATAACATTCTATATGGAATAAAAAGGCAGTTGCTTCTCTTTGGATCCTAAAAAGGGCAATTTCTGCCCTTGCTAAGATATTAAGAAATAGTCTTCTCAAAAATTCCTTCTGTGTACTGTCTCACATCAGTGATGTGTTCTCTATATATGTCTATACCCTATCTAATGGAGTCCTACACCATTAGTTCCCTTATTATGTCTGCATACATGGTGCTGAATTTTAATTTAGACAACACTGTGTCACTGCTGGATCCCAAATTCCCAACTACCAGTGTATTGCAAGGCACTCTGCAGCTTTCCTGAATTAGATATTGACAGTGGTTGTGCCTCTCCAAGTCCTTAAAATTTATTCTCACTTCAGTGGTTTCCAGCTCTCAAGTAGTTAATTAGTTTTATTTAACATGAAGCCATGCTTTTGGGTATGAGGACCAGAGTGGCATAAGTTTGTGGCTATGTTTCATTTAATGCCCTCCACCAGCACAGGCAACAGTGTTATCACGAGAGCCAAATCTCCTGGCCAGTAGAGTATAGTTAGGCTGTGTGGATAAAATGCTAATCTGTAAGCCAGGTAAAAGATCTTTCTCCCATAAAAAAAGCTAGAGGCCAGAGTCAAAGAGGTAACTAAATATACTTTACTCTGATCAGATTTGCAAAATTAACTGTTCTTTATAAAAATGTCTATGGGCAGAGCCAAGATGGAGGAGTAGAAGGATGGATCTGCTGTAGCTCTCCCCTCGTAGCCCTTAAAATACCTGTAAAAAATGACTCCAAACAAACTCTAGAGCAGCAGAAGCCTCAAAATGAAAGAGTGAAACAGATTTCCAGCCCAAGGCAGCCTGGAAAGCCAACAGGAAAGGTCTATTGCACTCAGTTCAGAGCAGAGTGCAGCCCAGCCTCAGTCATGCTGCATGGACAGGACTGGAGCAGGCTTCAGGGAGCTGAATCAGATAGGTGCTGCAGTTTTCAGATGTCTCAACCCACAAATGCCAAATACAACCACAAAGGTCAGTAAGAAAGCTCTTTCACTTGGGTGAGAAGGGAGTGTGGCAAGGCCCACTGCGGGCCCCAGGGCGGCCACTGCTGCAGCATCCACTTTTGGAGTCCTCAGCCTAAAGACCTTGGAGGAATTGAGCAGCTGATCTGGGTGTCAGTCCTGAGAGGCTATCCTGGGGTGAGGAGGAGTGCTGGCATGGTGGAGCTGGTGGTGGCTGTAGCGAGGGAATCCCACTCACAGTTCCAGGGTAGAAAACAGTGCTTATGGTTGCTCACAGACCAGAACACAGACCAAGAGAGGAGTAAACTCCTCTCCTTTGATTGTGCCACTTTGGAGGAACTGAGAACTTATAGGTCCCTAAAGATATCTCAGAGAACAGCTGCACAAAACCTCTGAAGCCTAGGGTAGTACATCTTCCACCTAACAAAGGACTCAAAAGTCAAGTAACTGGCCAGCAAAATACCCAAAAAGGGAGAGGGGGGAGAAGAATATAGAAGGTTACTTGCTTAGTGAAAAGGTATTTTCATCTACTCTTTCAAATGAGGAGGAGCAAAGCATACAATCAGAGGAAGACCAAAACATACAACTGGAGGAAGGTCAAGGTTTCTACATCCAAAACCTCCAAAAAAAAATATGCAATGGTCTCAAGTCATGGAAGAGCTCAAAAAGGATTTGGAAAATCAAGTAAAAGAGGTGGAGGCAAAACTGGGAAGAAAAATGAGAGCAATGCAAGAAAATCATGAAAAGCAAGTCAACAGTTTAGTAAAGGGGACCCAAAAATATGCTGAAGAAAATAACACCTTTAAAAATAGACTAACCCAAATGGTAAAAGAGGCTCAAAAAGACAATGAGGAGGAGAATGCTTTAAAAAGCAGAATTGGTCAAATGGAAAAGGAGGTTCAAAAGTTCACTGACGAAAATTGTTCTTTATAGAATGGAGCAGATGGAAGCTAATGACTTTATGAGAAACCAAGAAATTATAAAACAAAGCCCAAAGAATGAAAAAAATAGAGGACAATGTGAAATACCTCATTGGAAAAACAAGTGACCTGAAAAATAGATCCAGGAGAAACAATTTAAAAATTATGGGACTACTTGAAAGCCATGATCAAAAAAAGATCCTAGACATCACCTTCCCAGAAATTATCAAGGAAAACTGCTCTGATATTATAGAACCAGAGGGTAAAATAGAAATGAAAAGAATTCACTAATCACCTCCTGAAAGAGATTCAAAAAGAAAAACTCCTAAGAATATCGTAGCCAAATTCCAGAGTTCCCAGGTCAAAGAGAAAATATTACAAGCAGCCATCAGAAAGAAACAATTCAAGTATTGTGGAAATATAATCAAGATAACACAGGATCTGGCAGTTTCTACATTAAGGGATCAGAAGGCTTGGAATATGAAATTCCTGAGGTCAAAACAGATAGGATTAAAATCAAGAATCACCTACCCAGCAAAACTGAGTATAACACTTCAGGGAAAAAAATGGAATTTCAATGAAATAGAGGACTTCCAAGCATTCTTGTTGAAAAGACCAGAGGTGAATAGAAAATCTGTCTTTCAAATACAAGAATGAAGAGAAATTTTAAAAGGTAAACAGGAAAGAGAAGCCTTAAAGTTGAACTGTTTACATTCCTACATGGAAACGTTATTTGTAACTCATGAGACTTTTTTCAGTATTAGAGTAGTTAGAGGGAATATAGATATAGATACACACACACACACACACATATATATATATATATATATATATATAGAGAGA
Source organism: Notamacropus eugenii (assembly GCF_028372415.1). Taxonomy (NCBI): domain Eukaryota; kingdom Metazoa; phylum Chordata; class Mammalia; order Diprotodontia; family Macropodidae; genus Notamacropus; species Notamacropus eugenii. The sequence continues at coordinate 324,609,017 of NC_092876.1, forward strand.
GAGAGAGAGAGAGAGAGAGAGAGAGAGAAAGAGAGAGAGAGAGAGAAAGGTGTGTATATATATAGTATACATACATATACACATATATACACACATATATAAATATGTAGGTGTGTATGGGAATGTATGTATGTGTGTAGGTATGTATATGTACATGGGTGTATGTGTGTGTGTGTATACACATAGAGGGCACAGGGTGAGCTGAATATGAAGGGAAAATACCTAAAAAATAAAATTTACTGTTGAGTGGAATATACTAGGAGTAAGAGAAAGGGAGAGGTAGGATGTAGTAAATCACCTCACATAAAAGAGGCAAGAAAGAGTTTTATGATGGAGGGGAAGAGGGAAGGGATGAAAGGAAATAAGTGAGCCTTACTCTCATGGGATTTGGCTTAAGGAGGAAATAACACACACTCAATTGGATATGGAAATCTATTTTACCCAACAGGATGGCAGGGGATAGGAGAGGGAAGATAACAGAAGAGACAGTAAAATGGGGAAAGAGATTATCAGAAGCAAACATCATTGTGGAAGGACAGGTCAAGGGAGGGAATGGAATGAATTGAGGGCAGGATAGGACAAAGGGAAACATGGTTAGTCTTTCACAACAGAACTATCATGGAAGTGTTTTGCATAGCTACACATATATGACCTATATTGAATTGCATGTTTTCTCAATGAGAGTGGGTAGAGAGTGAGGAAGGGAGAGAATATGGAACTCACAGCTTTAATAATGAACGTTAAAAACTATTTTAGCATGCAACTAGAAAAGAAGATGTACGGGGGGTGGTGCCAAGATGTCAGTGCCAAGATGGCGGTGCCAAGATGGTGGAGTAGAAGGATGGACAGGCTCTAGTTCTATCCCCATAGCCCATAAAATACCTGTAAAAAATTACTCTCAACTCACAAACGCCAAAGATAGCTTCAAAGATCAGTAAAAAAGCTCTTTCATCTGGGGGAGAAAGGAGCAGGGTCCAAACCTAGCCTTGGCCCCAGGACAGCAGCAGCAGCAGCAGCATCCACTTTCAGAGCCCTCTTCCTAAAGACTCTGGGGGAAATGAGCGGCCAATCTGGGTCTCAGTTCTGAGTGGCGGCCCTGGGGTGAGGAGCACTGGTGGAGCTTGTGGAGGCTCTGAAGAGGAAATCTTACTCACAGATCCTGGGCAAAAAAGTTTGTAGTTGCTCCTAGACCACAGCAGAGGCCAGGAAAGGAGTAAACTCCTTTCCCTTGATTGTGACATCTTGGAGGAACTGAGAATTTACAGGTCCCTAAAGTATACCCTTCTCTTGACAAAGGATGCAAAAGTCAAGTAACTGGCTGGGAAAATGCCCAAAAAAGGGGAAAAAAATAAGACTACAGAAGGTTACTTTCTTGGTGAAGAGCTATTTTCTTCCTTCCTCTCATGTGAGGAAGAACAATTCATACCATCAGAGGAAGACAACAAAGTCAAGGCTTCTACATCCAAAACCTTCAAAAAAACAGGCAGTGGTCTCAGGCCATGGAAGAGCTCAAAAAACATTTTGAAAATCAAGTAAGAGAGGTGGAGGAAAAGTTGGGAAGAGAAATGACAGCAATGTAAGAAAATCATGAAAAGCAAGTCAACAGTTTACTAAATGGCACCCAAAAACATGCTGAAGAAAATAACACCTTTAAAAATAGACTAACCCAAATGGTAAAAGGAGCCCAAAAAGACAATGAGGAGAAGAATGCTTTAAAAAGCAGAATTAGTCAAATGGAAAAGAAGGTTCAAAAACTCACTGAAGAAAATAGTTCTTTGTAGAATAGAGCAGATGGAAGCTAATGACTTTATGAGAAACCAAGAAATTATAAAACAAAGCTCAAAGAATGAAAAAAATAGAAGACAATGTAAATACCTCATTGGAAAAACAACTTACCTGGAAAACAGAGCCAGGAGAGATAATTTAAAAATTATGGGACTACCTGAAAGCCATGCTCAGAAAGGGAGCCTAGACATCATCTTTCATGAAATTATCAAGGAAAACTGCCCTGATGTTCTGGGACCAGAGGGTAAAATAAATATTGAGAGAATTCACCTATCACGTCCTGAAAGAGATCCAAAAAGAAAATCTCCTAGGAGTACTGCAGCCAAATTCCAGAATTCAAGAAGAAAATATTGCAAGCAACTAAAAAGAAACAATTCAAGTATTGTGGAAATATAATTAAGATAACACAGGATCTGGCAGCTTCTACATTAAGGGATCAAAGGGCTTGGAATAGGATATTCCAGAGGTCAAAGGAACTAGGACTAAAATCAAGAATCACCTACCCAGCAAAACTGAGTATAATACTTCAAGGGAAAAAATGTTCATTCAATGAAACAGAGGACTTTCAAGCATTCTTGATGAAAAGACCAGAGCTGAATAGAAAATTTCATTTTCAAATACAACAATCAAGAGAAGCATGAAAAGGTGAATAGGAAAGAGAAATCATAAGGGACTTACTAAAGTTGAACTGTTTTAGGGCAGTTGGAGGGATTATATACATCTAGACAGAGGGCACAGGATGAGTTGAATAGGAAAGGATGATATCTAAAAAAATAAAATTAAGGGGTGAGAGAGGAATATATTGGGAGGAGAAAGGGAGAAATGGAATGGGGCAAATTATTTCTCATAAAAGGGGCAAGAAAAAGCTTTCTCAATGGAGGAGAAAAGGGGGGAGGTGAGAGGGAAAAAGTGAAGCTTACTTTCATCACATTTGGCTTAAGGAGGGAATAACATGCACACTCAATTTGGCATGAAAATCTATATTACACTACAGGAAAGTAGGGGAGAAGGGAATAAGTGAGGTGGAAGGGGATGACAGGAGGGAGGGCAAATGGAAGGAGGAAGTAATTAGAAGTAAATACTTTTGGGAAGGGACAAGGTCAAAAGAGAGAATAGAATAAATGAGGGGCCAAATAGGATGGAAGGAAATATAGTTAGTCTTTCATGACATGACTATTATGGAAATCTTTTGCATAACTGCACATTTATAGCCTGTATTTAATTGCCTGCCTTCTCGGTGGGGATGGGTGGGGAGGGAGGAGAGGAGAGAAGTTGGAACTCAAAGTTTTAGGAACAAATGTTGAGAATTTTTTTGCATGCAACTGGGAAATAAGAAATACAGGTAATGAGATACAGAAATCTATCTTGCCCTACAAGAAAAGAGAGAAGATGGGGATAAGGGAAGGAAGGGGTGTGATAGAAAGGAGGGCAGATTGGGGGAAGGAGTAATCAGAATGCATGGTGTCATGAGGTGGAGGGAGGGGAGAGATGAGGAGAAAATTTGGAACTCAAAATTTTGTGGAGGTGAATGTTGAAAACTAAAATTAAAAAAATTTTTAAAGAGAGAAAAAAAGAAAATAAGATGTACAGGCAATGGGGTATAGAAATCTATCTTGCCCTACAGGAAAATAGAGGGGAGGTGGATAGAAAAGGGAGGGGTAGTAGAAGGAAGGACAGACTAGAGGAAGGGGTGGAAGGAGTGCATGCTGTCCTGAGGTGGGGGTAGGGAAAGATGGGGAGAAAATTTTGAATTCAAATTATTGTGGAAGTGAATGTTGAGAACTGAAAAAATAAATTACATATTTAAATCTTAAAAAATAAAATTGTCTAGGTGTCTGTTTTAAACTCTGCACTTCTGGAATCAAAGGTCTATCATGTAGCCACAGGGACAGGACATTGTTATTTATCCTCTATTCAGATGAGATTTTTATGGACAATTGCCAGAAGGCTAGCAGCAGTCAGGACTGCAAATTCTCCTTCTATGGAGCCATTCAGATAGCTGGCAAAGTCTTCTGGATGAGGGTCTAGATACTGACAGTGGCAGTGCCTCTCCAAGTCTTTAAATTTATCCTGGATGAGAGTCAAGCTTGATTCTATTCCTCACCATGTCACTAAGGAAACAGTGGGAAAGTCAATCCAGATCATCTGAAGCCAACAGTCTCACCCCATGAACCACCTGTTCAATGTCTACTGCTATGACTAGAGACAGTAGATTCATTCCCCCACCTATCCATTTTATAGGGGTAATATAAGGAGTGTGACACTGGCTCTTTGGGAGAGGTACAGCCTTCTCTTGGCTTTTTTTTTATTGTTTTATCTGAGAAACTGAGGATACTCTTGGGAACCACACCATTCTTAAGATGGAATAAAATGCAGACTAGAATAAAAGTATTTACTGCATCTACATTTTGCCAGTGTGTAAATTTCAAGCTATCCATATATGAGATCCAAATCTGTGGTAATATTATCACATCCTTGTCATAATTAGTGATGGTAGAACCCTATAGGGATTTCAAGGTAAAAAATTCTTCTTCTACATTACTGAAATCTCCTAATCTTGAAGTCGAAATTAGGTGGGAGTACATTTTTTTCAACCATTAATTTAAAAAGATGCACATTTTGCCCTATTAAAATGTAATGCCTATCTGGCAACCTAATTCACATTATTCAGCACTTTACTTAAGGGAGTCCAGGGTGTCACTTACTAGGGTTAAATCAGTCCAGTATGTCACTTACTAGGGTTAAATCATCTATGCAGGCTAGGCCATTAACTTTCTTGCCACACAATTTAAAGACTAGCCTGTCTTTCCCAGAGCATAACTATTAGTTTCAGGGTTAGGTTAAAAACTATGGGGTTAAGGGGACAACCCTACCTTACTCCTGCCTAGATAGAAATGCTTGATGTAAGACCACCCCTGGAAATGACAGAAGTCTTACTATCCCAATACAGTCTTTGTATAATGCTAAGAGCCACTTCATGCAAACCAGTGGATGTCAGTGCCAGTCAGACTGTACTGTATGACACTGAGCCAAATGCATTGGTCAGATCAAGCCAGGCTACCCTATACATTTTCTTTTTGTGTTTGGCGTCATTTAAGACAGACTATAGTAGGAAATTATGTTCACTGCAGCCATCACTAGGCATGAACCCTTCTGGTTGATATGTCATTTCCTTGTAATCTAATCATGAAGTCTTTTTGACAAGATAAAGGCATAAATCCTACCCAAGGTTCTGCTTAGGGATATAGAGGGCATGTGGAAGACATCTGCCACTCCTTCAGGACATAATTAAGATTATGTGACATGTTAAAAAAAATTACTTCTTAAAATATGCCCCTCTGGCTCAATCTTCTTCAAAATCTAGTATTTAATGCCTTCCAGTCCAGAGGCTATGTTGTTGCAATGTTTCAGATGGTACCGTATTTCAGCAGGGGAGACTAGATCCAGGAACGAATTTACTGTATCAGCATGGATGTCATAACATGGTATCAGTTTGTGTAAAATTGTGGGGAAGGTGGTATTGGGTCCAAATACTTTTTAGAAATATTTATATAAAATTGCTGTTCATATCTGAGGTGCTGGTTGGCCTTCATAACTTATCTCTCTAAAAGCACAAAGTTCTAGTCTTTGCAACAGGACTGCTTCTTCTGCCAGATTTAATATTTTAAACTTACAAACTGTCCAACAATATTACATTTATAATCCTTCTACACTCAATAAAATCTGATAAAAAAAAAGTATTGAAAATCTACATTTCTACAGTTTTTGAAATTTTCTGTTCACTCTTTCTGAAAATCAGACATGAATTGGTAGAGTTATTAGGTAGTACTCTATGATGTGAAATATGCTATCAGTTTCCTTTTATAATGTCTCCATTATTTCAGCAGCTATCTGTGAAACATCAACGATGGCAGTTTTGTTCCCAATAACAGTGTATCTACATCACTATATGTGCATATGATCTTAGCCTTTAAATGTTTAAATAATTCACTACCTATATCAATCATTGATTCATCATGCAGAAAGCCCTTTATAAGCCTTAAAGTGCAAAAGAAATGTGAATCATCCATAGCACTGTTATCAAACTGATGGCAGCTCTCAAAGATCTAAGTATGAAAGTTTACTGGAATCCTCCAATAAGGGTAGGTACACAGCAAGAGGTGAAAAATCTAATTATCTAGCAACATCAAGAGACTACTCCCCACCACCACCACCCCCAGAAATGGCCAAGACAATACAATAAAACATCACTTTCAAAAGTAAGTGAATTTAAGTTTGCAAGCATTTAGAAAATCACTAGAAATATATATCCACTTACCTTTCATTCTTCAGTTCAAACCAATATAGGTAACAGAAAGACAGTATTAAATGAAAATATATTTTTTTATTCTTATAATACACGAGTATAATTTTAACAATAGCTTAAGTCTATAACTAGGGACGTCATATAAATACATATTTAACAAGCCCCCTTCGTTTTTTTTTCCAGATCAACTCAATAAAGGGAGTTTAACTGCAACATCAAAGATGCTTGGGCTAGGAGTAACCAGCCTCAATTTTGAGTAACGAAGGCCCAAAAGACTCCACTGGCTTACTGAAAACCTCAACCAACAGCTTGTACCACTTCACAGCATTCATTAACATTTCCAATGAAACTGCAAACCAGCATCTGCTGATTTTGCTTCAAATGACGCATGGCAGAGTACTCTGCAATTACAGCACAGCAATATGCAACAAAATGAAGGGGTTTTGCTGAATGCAATCCTAAAGTATCTATAAATAACTAGATTTAGGAGTCTGACAGATCAAAGACTTGCAAGTAAACTTTTATAAGAGAATACATGCTTTTTTGGCCTTTTTTTCTATCTTCAACAGCCTCCAAAAGTAAACAAACCAAAAGGGAAGTCTAACAAGATAATCCAAACTAAAAAAAAAAATACCTATTATATGTAATAATCATCTCCACTCCATGTTGTACATTGCTACCTAATTAATCTTACTAAAGTACCACTTTCATCATTACTTTTCTGCGCAAGAGTGTTCAAAGGCTTCCTAATATCTAGCCTATCAAAGATAAATTTCTCCTCTACTCTTTCTCTCAATAATCTGGCATCATCCTCAAGCACAATACTTGGAGTCAGCAAGACCTGGGTTCAGATTCCACTTCAAACACTTACTACCTGCATGACCCTGGGCAAATCTTAAGTCTTGTTGAACCTAAAGTTTCTGATCTGTAAAATATGGATAAAATCATCTACTTCACTGAGTTAAGATCAAATTAGGTAACACATGTAAGTCTCTTTGAAACTCTTAAAGCACTACCAGCTTTTATGATGAGAATACTGGCTAACAGTGATCACCACTTCCTTTTCAATGTGTTTATAAAGCACACCTTTAATAATCTCTTCTAGTGTTTTTCCAAGAATTTTTATCAAGTTCACTGGCCTATTTAAAGAATCTAATTTCTTTCCCTTTTAAAAGAAATGGGACTATCTCCACTTTTATGATACGTACCTTTTCTTAATCTTTTCTTCTTTTTTTCTCATCATACCTTAATGATTCCTCAAAGATCACTCAAAGTACTGTAGTCATCTTATTCATTAATTTTCATAAAAACTTAACAGATGTCATTTGACTGAGCCAACTGCCAAACTTGAGAGCAGAAAGATGCTCCTCTGGTACTTTTCACTTATTTGGGCTTCCAAAATAACAAGTGGACCACTTTTTTCCTCTATAATAATCAATCTGAAGATTATTCTTCTTGGTAGAAAAATGATGTAAAAAGAAGTATTGAGCATTTCCATCTTCTTGGTGGTTGTCCTATACAGACCAAGCAGGATTCTCATCCCTTTCTTGTTTCTTCTCTTGCCTTCAACATAATAACTAAAAAGGGTCTTTTTATTAACACTAACATTTATCACATGCCTTGTCCCATACTAGGCTTTAGCTTTCCTGAGTATTCTGAGGGAATTATGTCTGACTTGTTTTCTTCTGATCTTTTTGAACTTCATTCCTGATTACATTTTAAATATCCTATAATTTTACAGTGCTTTACAATGCATAAAACTGCTTCAAAAAACTTCCCTATGATAGCAATCTAGTGCTAGGAACAAGCATCTTCCAGTCCATCAATCAAACCACATACAATGTTAATTGTAGGTAAAATAAGCAATGCTGCTTTAATCACACATAATTTAGCAGTAACAAGTAACAGCAGTGTATTTCAGTCTACTATGACCATACTTCTACTAAGGTGCACATATGAATACATACTTAATAGTTCTCTTGATTTTTAACATCAACTCAATAAAAGAGTTTAACTACACCATCAAAGATGCTTGGCTAACAATAACCAAGTTAAATTCTGCATAATGACATCTTAGTTTCACATTTTATTTTATGGAAAGCTATAAGACTATAGCTATTATAAGATATATAAGCTATTATATCTCAAATATTAAATCATTTTCTTTGTAAAGTATGGTATAGCAGAAGGAGCATGGGACTAGGAAGGATGAGTTCTATTTTAAGAAAAAGGGAGCAAAAGCTATTTCTAAAAGTCATTTAACTTCTCTGGGACTCTGTTCCTGATCTGCAAAATAAGGGAATTGGATGAGATAAAGGATTCTTGACCTTTTTTGTGCCCTAGAACCCTTTGGTGGTCTGGTGAAACTTACAGACCCTTCTCAAAATATTTTTTTTAAAATAGTAATTGAAGGAAATAGTAAATATCAGTTAGATGTTGGTGAGGATAAAGATGTCATTTTTTCCCATCCAAGTTCACAGACCAAAACTCCCCCCCCCCAGGTCCCCAATCTCCCCCCAGTGAAATCTATTTATGGACCCCAGGCTAAGAAGCCTTGGACTAGATGATCTCTGAGGCTCCAAATGATCCTATCATCCATTCTCTCATTTGACAATTGTTCTAATTCTACCAAAGGATCCACATGTCACTATTCTGAAACCAAAAATCATTCAAGAATTAATTAGCCACAAACAGAAATAACTGATGCAAAGGGTATCAATGGGAATCAAAACAGTGTAGATGAAAACTACGATGATGACAGCTAAGGAACATGGGTGATACAGGATCACTCAAGTGTGACAGGAATTGGTCCCAGGCCTTCTTTTAACCACACTGGCCCACACCTGAACCATACATACCACTTACAATGGCAGGTGACTGCTTTTTCAGGGTAAACAAACTTCAATTACTGGTTCACCAAGTTGTAATATTCACTTTTATATGTAGTATCCAGTTAGCTTTTGAGGATATCAGTTCAAATTGTCTGCCTGCCCCATTCACAGGTTCTCTTTTCAAATACCTTACATGAAAGCATTTGAAATTAGTTTTACTATTTTGGGCTGTCAAAAACAACTTAAGTTACCTAAACAAAAATGATGTAAAAATGTGTGTCATTTAACTACATTGAATGCATTTTTTAAACAAGGTTTTTTAAATAAAGTTGATTATTTTGCATACATAAGTTAAATTTATTATTTTAAATGCCTTGAATTGAAAGGAAAATAAGACAGCATTAAATTGGTGAAAATATTAAAAACAGAAATTTCATGGCACAGGGTAGAAACTTGCTTCTTAAAATAACTTTTTGAATGACAGAATTCTCTGCAGGTGTTGACAGATGTAGTAACCAGCTGGACATTAGATATATTTGTAGCTATTTGTCATCAGATGAATGATGCTACTACCTTACTTTCACTCTATAAAAATCAGCATTTCCACTGCAATGGTATTATGTAACTATGAAACTGTACACAAATGCATATACGTATGTGAGAATACACCACTGATCCCACTGCTTGTTCCTTTGGTGTGAACATATCTAGAATAAGAGACACAGAAGTTACTTATGGAATTACAGCAGAACTGCTGCCATTGCTGCACTTGTGTTGTGCCAGACTCGCTGTTTGTTACAGTCTTCAGTAACTGAAGGATGCAGCAGTGTGCTGTTCATAAGATACAGCATGTCAGTGATCATGCTTAAAGAAACAAACTCCCTGATGTTAGAAAAGTTTTACAATAGTTAATGGAAAGTACAAGAGATAGGTGAGTGGCACAGAGGCTAGAGAACTGGGCCTAGAGTCCAGAAAAACTGAATTCAAATCCAACCTAAGATACTACCTGTGTGACTCTGGGTAGGTCACTTAACCCCTGTCTGCCTTAGTTTCCTCAACTGTAAAATGGGATATAATAAATAACAGCACCTACCTCATTTGTGAAGTACTTAGCACAGAGTCTGACACACAGCAGGCACTATATAAATGCTTGCTCCCTTCCCCTTCCCTTTCATAGTCCAATGAACTTTCTACTATATATACCTTGCAGCCTCCTCAGTGCTACTGGATTGATACTGTATTTCTTCTTCTGAAATGTCACACTTGTGTAAACTACACAGACAGTGCATGTCAAAGTGGTCAGTGAAACAAACTAGCAATATATGTCACTGTCACTTACTAAAAGGTTGAGCATCAAAGTATATAGAACTGGTTTGGTTTCTATTCATAATAATCTCTTTCTGAAAATAGACTTCTGTCAACTAAGCTGCCATTCTTTTAGAATGGTTAATCACTCTGAGGTCTTGGTAGTTATCAGTAACATTCAGAGTCAAAGCAAATACAGAAGCTGAATATGGTACTGCTAAGGAAAACACTATACAAAGACATTCTGTCAGTGCCAGAAAGACTAACTAAAGCAAAACATAGAGCTGGCAAACCAACCTAACAATTGTTGAACATTATTCGGATCATGAGTCACAAGCACATACGTACATCAGCATATGGAAGGTTTTAGATGATCACTGTCAACACTTTGCATTTGCTATCAAAGTACAAATTAACATGTTGAAGTACATCCACTAAGAATTCAAGAGATTTGCTCAGTTGTTTTTCAGTCAGGTCAAACTCTTCATGACCTCATTTGGGGTTTTCTTAGAAAGATACTGGAGTGGTTTGCCATTTCCTTCTCCATGTCATTTTACAGATGAGTAAACTGAGGCAAACAGGGTGAAGTGAGTTGCCCAGGATCACACAGCTAGTTAAGTGTCTGAGACAAGATTTGAACTCAGGAAGATGAGTCTTTCTGACTCCAGGCCTGGCACTCCATCCACTGTACCACCTACCTGCCATAATTAGACAGGTCTTTTTAAAACATTGCTTTGATCAGATTACTTAAAATCACAAATAGCTCTTGAATCTTTAATAATCTTCAATAGCTCATAAATATTCAATAGCTCCCCACTTCCTATAGGATAAAAAAAATCAAAACCTTTTAGACTGGCCTTCAAAGCTATCTATAACCCCAACTAACTTCTCCAACTTCATGCTTCACCATTTTCAATACAGAGGTCCTCTGCTACATGTTTTCAACATGAAACATTTATTCTCACTTGTTGACCACATGTAAGGAATTGCATCTTAGCAAATCAGTCTATTCATTCCCCCAGACAAATTTTGTGCATTACCACTGCTGTACTGCTAGCTCGAATATTCAATCTACCTAGAATATTCTCTTCTCCCACCACCCCCCATGCTCCCTCACCCCCCACTTACTTCTGCCTACTGAAATACTCCCTTTCTTTTAAGGCCCAGCTTAAAATCCACTGCCTTTACCTCCTGACCACTTTACCCAGTAGTGCTCTTTCAAATCCCTATAGTATTTATTGTCTAGACCAGTGCCCTCCAAGTAGGGCCTAAGGTCCCCCTGGAAAGGTGTGGCTTGACCCCAAATGGTAGAGGATCACCTAATCAGAGGTAGGGAAGAGAGGTTACAGAATTTATCTCCAACACTACCACACCTACCCTTGTCCTCCAGTATTCTCCTACTCCCTCTAACTGTTCCAAGTTCTCAACCTCCTGCCTTTTCCACCAAGCATTAGTCTTTCAGGGCAATAATAATCTAACCATGGAGTATCCACAGTGGAGCTCCAGATATGCCACTGGAAAGTTTTCCTATCAGCATATCCATCTCCTATTCCTCAGATCACCTTGTAGCTACAGCAGACACCCCTCAGAAGGCAAGCTCTGGCTTGGGCAGTATCCAGTAATAGATGACCTCTGCCTCTCACAGTCTAAGCATACATGGATAGGTTACAATATTCATAGCAGATATTGTTACATTGTTGTTCCCCCAAAACCTGCCCTTCTTTTAAATTTCCCTACTTCTATTTAGAGCACCACAACCCTTCCAATCGCCATAACTTTGAGGTCATCTTCAATTTCTCACTCTCCCTCACTCTATGTATCCAATCACTTGTCAAATATTGCTGTTTCTATCTCTACAATGTCTCTTGTATCTGACGCTTCTCTACTTACATACTCACCACTTCATTACATCTCACCTAGACTACTTTATCAGCCTCCCAACTATTCTCCCTGACTCAAGTAACTTCTTTCCCTAAAATTTCTATCCAGGTGCCAATGATTTTCCTATAGTACAAGTTTGATCAGACTACTCCCCTTATTCAATAACTCCAGTGGATATTGATCAAATATTATTTCATCTTTAGCTCATCCTTTTTTAATTTCTATTTTGTATAAGTTCTATAAGGTACATAATTATTAGTATGGTAACACATACATATAATTTATAAATAAGTTATACATACACATATTGGGGGGGAGGTACTTAAAATCTTTTTTATTAAGGTATGCAATCAAAAAAGTTTAGGGCTCACTAGTTTAGACCAGTAGCTCACAATCATTCCAAGTAACATGACACTCTTTAAGATGTTAAAAAAAAGTATTGGCTTTCACATGATACAATTATAACAATTATATAATTATTGCTGATTGAGGAAATTGATGATGACAAAAAGCTACTATGAATTCAGTAACACTTAAGTGAAGTTATGTGTTATTAATCACAACAGCACTCACATGCATCTGAAAAACAGCAATACATACTGTGTGAGGAATTATTCAGTCCACATAAGGCATATTTGCTCACTTACTGTACTAAGTCATACTGCATATTTTGCTGGAGTTAAAGATCAAAATTACAATGTTTGACACATACAGAGTTCTGTGAACTCTGCATTAATTCCACAACACCATTCTTCAGTCCTACCCCCATCCCACAAGCCTGAGCTTAAAGGTTGGGAATCTAGACCATTTATCTGTCAATTAATAATGCAAGTTCTTACATAGTGTAAATGTTATCTCACATATCAGAATTTTTCATGTGTTTTATGTCATTATTTCCAAAACAAAATGCAAGAGGCTTGACTGCAGAGGTTTTCACTAGCAAGTATTCCTGGTGACACCTAATAAAATGTAGCTGTAAAAAGTAGGCACTCCTGGCTCAAAAGAAATATGAGAAGCCATTCCCACTTTACCCTTTATGTAGAAGTGGGAGGTTCAGGAGTACTGTACATTGTTCGTAATTTCAGACTTTTCTGTTGTATCCACTAGTTATGCTGATTTTTTCCTTCTTTATTTTTTTTTTGTTTTTAAAAATATTATTTGTTATATAGAATAACTCTCTGGAAGGGATAATGAGGACAACTATGGTAAAGTTTAAAACTTTAATAAAAAACTAAATTGGACTGACAAATCTAAGTCATGATCTCTGAAGGCAATGCAGAATGTTAAAAATGTACATACCATAGAATCTTAGGTGCTTCCTTTTTGAACTTTTCTCTCTCTACACTACTCTCATTTGGCAACTCATTAATTCCCACACCTTCAACTACAGTCTACCTCTATACAAATGAGTCCCAAATCTCTATGACCTCTGCAGAGCTCAACCTCAGCTCCAGCTATCCACAGATGCCTCAAAACAAGACCAATGCCTAAAACTGTCAAAAACAATTTGCCATCAGTTCCCTTTTTCTTTGTTTCTAATGATGGGACCCCAACTCCCTGTTAAACTTTGGTTTATCTCAGACCACACACACACACACAGCCTCACTCTTTCTTTCATATGTCCCACTAGTTTTCAAGTCTTTGAGTTCACCTTTCTAACGACTGACTCCCTGACTCCCTTCCACTCGGGTGGATAACCACATGCCAGAATGACTGAAACAGCCCAACAGTTTCCCTGTTTCTATTCGTTCCTACCTTTTCCCCCATTAGGGGGTGGAGAATGGAGGGTGGGCAGCAGTGCAGAAGAAGAAAGGGAGAACATGCCCCAATATACCCCTTGACAGCACAGAAGTTGATTTCATTTGTATAAGAAACTACCCATGTCGAAATTCCCTTTACTGATTTATTGTTGTTCAGCTGTTTTTTAGTTGTATCCAACTCTTTATGACCCCATGTACAGTTTTCTTGGCAAAGATACTGAAATGGTTTGCCATTTCCCTCTCCAGTTCATCTGACAGATGAGGAAACTGAGACAAAGAAAGCTAAGTGACTTGCCCAGGGTCACACAGCTAATAAGTGTCTGAGGCCAGATTTGAACTCAGGAAGATGAGTCTTCCTGACTTCAGACCCAGCATTCTATCCTAGCTGCCTTTACTAATATAGATCTGCAATCTGTTTTGTGTCGCAGTTTATTAAGTTGCCTGAGGTACTGAGATTAAATAGCTTGCCCATGTTTGAGTGAAAGGCAGAACCAGAACAATCTTTATCTATAAACCTAGCTAATCCCAGACAGAAGACCTGAGTTCATAACTGCCCTTGGTACATACTAGCTTTGTGACCCTGAACAAGTCATATAATTCTCCCCTCCTCCCCTTCCCCCACCCTACAATTTTCTAGGTCAGGTATTCTTAACTTTTTTGTGTCCCTTTGGCTTTTTTGACGCCTTTGGCTGGTGGGTGAAGCCTATGGGTCTCTTCTCAAAATGGTTTTTAAAATGAATAAATTTTAAAAGATGAGCTTACAAAAGAAACCAACTATATTTAAATACAAATATCCACTTTTTTTTTTTAATTTCTAGGTTAAGAAACCCTGCCCTAAGTTATAAATTGGAAGGAAAAAAAGTGCCAGTCTGTATTATTGGAGGAAGTTCCCTCCTGGGGGCTCCCCATATGAATGAAATAGCAGCCCAATCACCTACAGATCTAGTCTTCATTTGCTGCTGCCTACCAAGTAAAGTTCAAATCTACTTTGCCTGGCCTTCAAAATCTTCCATAACCTGGTCCATTCTACCCTTCCAGTCCTATATTATTTCCCTCTATTCAGTACACATTTTTCCAAATGCAATATCTGCTCCTAGAGCACACCCTGTCCTTTTCTTCATATTATTTCTAAAGCTAGAAGTGCCTCCCTCACTGACTTTGCCTCTTAATTACTACTCATGCTTTTAAAGCCCAACTCAAATGTCACCCTCTCCAAGAAGCCATCCCAGATTTCCACAAGTAACCAACTTCCTTCCCATTCGCAAAGCTCATTTACTTGTTGTTTCTTCAACAATCTAATGTGCTCAAGCAATAGGATCATAGATTTGAAGATGAAAGGGACCTTAGAGGCTACCTAGTCCAAACACCTTATTTTTAAAGATGAAGAACTAGAGAGATTAATTTGCCCAGAGGTCACACAGGTACTTAACAGAAGCAGGGTTTGAACCCAGGTCTTCTAACTCCAAATCTACTATGCCACTTTAATTATCTGTTTTCATCCTATCCCTGGTACTAGACTACCTAAGCTTTCTACCTCCTTGAGTACCTGGCAGAATATTATGCACACAAGAGGCTCTTAACACATACTTTACGAATGAATTCCACTGTTCAATGAACAATACTGAAAGACAAATACAATAAAGAACCCCATTACAACATGGCCCCTTGTTTTACAGATACAGCTATATCAGGCCACTAAAAATTTAATACATACTCGAAGTAACAATGTGATATAACTATTATCCTGAAGCAATAAACTCAATCTTATGGTATGGCTGAATGAGTGCTGGATTTTAAAACAAAGGACCTGGGTTCCAACCCAAGCTTTTCCACTTAATTAGATAAGATTAGACTAGATGACCTGTAAAGGACCCTTCTAGTTCTAAATCTGTGATTGTCTAATCCTATTACATGGTTCCAAACAGTTCAGCAAAAGAATGAAACCTTGTTTTCCGTCACTCATTACAAGTATAAGCACAAGGAAAGTTTATTTTCCCACCTGAAGGTGGAAAAGGAACAGGGGTCCACTGCCAGAAATTATACCAGTGCTTCTGCCCTAGCAGGGACTGCAATGAAACAGACTTTTCAGAAATCATTTGTATACATCTTGTCCCTCAGAGTGTGATTGTGGCTCTAAGGAATGTGGAATGGTAGAATGTTCTTTAAAACCAGCTTCATGATTATGACTCAGAATTCAGGACCTCTATTGCACTGATAACCGTATGGCTGAGGCAGTCTTCGATCCAAAAGTATCTTTTCATGCCATTTGTGTCTTGTGTTCCACTTATACACCTCTCAATTTCAGGAGAATCTAGGAGGACAAGCCCCATGTGTGTTCTCCTGACACAATTTATGTATCTGTGACCACACTGTTTATGGTTGCTCAGTCATTTCAGTCATGTCTGACTCTTTGTGACCCCATTTGGGGCTTTCTTGGCAAAGATACTAGAGTGGTTTGCCACTTCCTTCTCCAGCTCATTTTCCAGATGAGGAACTGAAGCAGAGTTAAGTGACTTACCCAGGGTCACAGGACTAGTAAGTGTCAAAGATCAGATTTGAACTCAGGAAGATGAATCTACCTACTGTGACACCTAGCTGCCCTGACCACATTAACAGTTACTAACTCAGAAATATAGTCCTTAAGACACCAGTAAAGAATATGTTGAAAATGTATCCACATACGCTCATCAATTATGTAAATGACTAAACAAATTGTGGTATGTGATTGTGATAAAACACTATGATGCTGTAAGAAATAACAAAGGTGATGGCTTCAGAAAAATCTGGCACGATTTATATAAACTGATGCAAAGTGATCATAAAGAACCAGGAGAACACTGTAACATAAACATTATAACAATGACCAATTGTGGAAGACTTAGCTACTCTGATCAATACAATGAATCAAGACAATTACAAAGGACTCAGAATGAAAAATGCTATCTACATCCAAAGAAAGAACTAATGAGCTTTGGGTACATATTTAAGATTTTTTTTCCACCTTATTTTTCTTACTTTTTTTTTTGCAATATGGTTAACATGGAAATATGTTTTGCATGAATTCATATGTGCAATGGGTATCATATTCTTTCCTTCTAAATGGGTGGAGGGATTTAGGGGAGGGAGGGAGAGAATTTGGAACTCAAAATTTTTAAATAAATGTTTTAAGTACGTATATATTTACACAGATAAAATTAAAATATAAATAACATAACCACATCATTTTTTTCAGGGTATGACTTTGCAGACACCAACAATAACACCCTGGATTGAGTTGACTCTCTACAGAAAAATGAATACCCATGAATCTAAGGACTAGGTAGAGACCTCATCTTCCTATATAGCCAGTGTTTCCAGTGATAACATCCCTGATCATTTAGTCCAACAATGTAGAATGGAATCAATAAAACAGAAAAAAGGGCCATCAGAGGCAAGGACAAGGAGGCATAGGATATTACCTAAAAAAGGCAAATGCCAAATAATGGAATTTCAGCTCTAATTTTCATTTTAATTGGCCTACCTACTCCTTGCCTATAGGGTGACATTCAATGGCAATATGGCTACATTCATGGATTTGTTAAGTATGGACAACCTAGCACTTATAGCCAAAGTTGATGAAGAAAATCTAACAGAGAACAAAAATTCAAACCAGTTTAAAAATCCCATTCTCATAGCTCCACAGAATCTCTACCAACTATCTGGCATATACTCCAAAGTGTAAAGACAGTTTTCATTTTCTTCACCAACGACTTGCTGGCATTGGAGTGACAGACTCTATTTATAGCCTAAGTACTACCTGGGAACAGAACCAAATCAGATGAGGGAGAAAGGAATGAGTCCCAGTGGGTAAAATCCCTTCTTTTAGCGTTTGCACAGATAGTCAATGTTCTTCAAACTAAAAACCATGTACTATACTTAGCCTAACAAACCACAATTACTTATAGTAAATAATCATTAAAATCCATCAGTTAATGCAGCTGTTTCAAGATAATCAGTGGGTATTAGAATATGACATATAAAAGAAGAAAAATGTACTAACTTGGGAATATAGGAGATTAAGTGAACAGAAGAAAAGAGAATATTTAGGTTCCCTTTTCTGCTGAGCAAGTTAAATCCTATAATCCTATCTAACTCAAATAAGAGTCTGAATTTTCATCCTTAAAGAAATTCACAGAAATCATCCATTTATGCCCTACCTTTAAACACAATGCATTATATTTTGACTTTTCAGATCTTTATTTTAATTGGACACTGAATTAAAGAAAAACAAAGCAACCAAAGAGGACAGTTCAAAGTTGTTAAGGCATAGACAAAAACCCAAAGCTTTGATCTTTCTTCCCTCTTCAAATTTCTTCCTCCTCCAGTAATAATACCCACAACTCACAGTCATATGGTGCTTTAAGGTTTGCAAAGAGCTTTTGTTATTTACAGCAATCAGATTGGTATTAATCCCATTTTACAGATGAGGAAAAGGAGGTTTGTAATAATTAAATCACTCACACAAGGTCACAGTTATTTAAGCAAATGAGGAAGTATTCCAGCCTAGGTCTGCCTGACTAACTGCAGTGCTCTAACTATATGCAATACAGCCTCTCCCCAAAATACCATACATAGTTTGAATAATCAAAGTTAAAGAGTCTTTTTTTATATATAAATATGGAAATAGCTATTTTCAAAAAGTTGTGAAATTACAGTCATTTGAAATTCAAGTATCATAAAAAATAAAAATTTTCAATACATGGGTACTAATTATTCTACCTATGACTATAGAGTACCACATACTCCACATACAATCATTACACAGTCATAACCATCATTAGTGCAAGTTCCATATATGAATGATAAGTGAGTGTTGGGCAAGTCAGGATGCCTTTGCTACTGTCCCCATTGGAACCCACTCTCTAAGGATAAACAAGAAATGTAATGGCAACAGTTTCCCTGGTCCCACAGAGGTAGAAAGTTTTTCCTAGCCAACAGTCAATCAGTCAGTCAACAAACATATACTAAGCACCTACTATGTGCCAGGCACTGTGCTAAACACTGGGAATACAAAGAAAAGCAACACCTATAACTTACACATGCAACTTCAGATCTAAGAACATTCCAATTTCCAAAAATAAACCCCCAAAAATGCCATAATATCTATGAAACGTGAATATCATAGCTGATAAACCCTCTAACTGGACCGCCTACATGTTTTTAATATCCAGACCAGGGAACCTAAATCTGGGAACCTTACAGATTAGTATAAGTACAGACTATGATGAGAAAGAAAAAGAATTCAATCTATTAGGGGCAAGAGAATCACAGCAGCAAGAAGGACAATGAGGTGGTTACTCTTGATTTTCTTACCTCATTCTCTAGCACACTATCAGATAGCAAGCACCCTAAATGGGGCACTTTCCAAAATTTCCAAAAGTGAATGATTTTCAGTGCTATGCCCTTAAACTGGCCTCTATTTTGATTAAGTCCATAATAAGAATAAATAGTCAAGTTTTATGCTTTGTGTTACTAGGATAATCTTTCTGGCTATTTTAGAAGCCTAGAGGTAAAATAGGGCATTTATGAAGCCCTTATTATATTCCAGGCACTTTGCTATACAGCATTATAAATGAGAGATCCTATGGACAGGGACAACAACAGTAGCTGACATTCACATAGCCCTTTAAAGATCACAAAACACTTTATAAACATTTGATCCTCACAACTCTGTAAGAGATATGTGTATATATATATATGTATATATATATATATATATCTTGTGTGTGTATGTGTGTGAACACATACACAGATACATACATATGCATATATACATATCACTATACACATTCTTTTAAGATAATTGGGGTTCAAAAATTTCCCTGTAATCACATAGCTTCATTGGATCACTGACTTAAGTGTCAGATGGGACAGCAGAGGTCATCTAATCCAACCCCTTCATTTTTCAGAGAAAACTTCAGCCCAGAGAGGTTAACTTTCTCTGGGAGTCACAAAAGTAGTAAGGAGCAGACTCAGAATTTAAACAAGAAAAAGTTGACAGTATTATGCATCCTAGTGGTCTCCCATCCAAGTAATAAACAGACTCAATCCTGCTTGGTTTCTGAGGTCAGGTAAGAGCTGCGAAGGTATACAGTAGTATAGCTATAAACAACTAGTGATAAAGAGATTATTTGAACCCAGGTCTAACTTTATTTCAAGTCCAGCATTCTTTTCAATAAACTATGCTGCCACTACAAAAACATGGTATTTAGGGGGTTATTTGCTTTTTGAGAGTAATGCAGTACCAAGATACAACATGATGAACAAAACAAAGTACTATTCTTCACACCAACTAGAACACCACTAAACTAAAATATTCACACACTATTTAAGAAGCTGGTATAATTAAGGATTCAATTGTATATCCATAGGTAAGAGGGTTTTTCTGAGTGAAGGAAAGAAGGAAACTTGGAGATTTAAAAACCAGAGTTTGGTTTTTATTACAACTTCCACAAAATAATGGAAACATAAGAAATTTAAAAATCATAGAATAGTACAATTTTTAAAACGAAAGGGACCTTAGAGATTATCTAGTACAATCTAATAATTTTACAACAGAGGAAACTGAAACCAAGAGAAGTCAAGTGACTTAACTGAAGTCATCCACCTAAGCTAACTTATGAAGCTGTAGCTAGCTTTCCACTCTACACTCTATATGTGTACCCTGTAACCAAAAAAACCCAAGTTTAAACATCTGAAAAGTAACTACCAATATGTAATATCTGACTTACTTCAATTTTTTTTTTATGTTTCAGTGCTCCAGGAAGCTCTCTAAGACAACAGTCCCATCTGCTTAAAGTACTGGCAGTTTCACTCTGGAAATCCTAACACCAATAAAATCACAGATCCAAACCTAAAATAAAGTTTCTCTAGATGTCTCTCCTTGACTTCATTTACCACTTCATATATTAAAGGAAACATATTTGTCCATTATACTATACTGTCCCTATTATGCTCCAATTTCTCTTTTTGTCTCAGCTCAACACATTCATGTCTAAAAGTCACCAACATTCAGAGAGTGCAAGAGCTAGACAAGCAAGAAAAATCAACAGTCTCCAACTACAGAATAAGGGCAGATTTCTTTTCTTAAAATATTTCCATTAAATTCCTTTGCTTTGCTTAAGAAGTATATTCCTAAACAGTTCCCTATAAAGTTGTCTTTTGCATGAGAATCATGTGTTTTTTTATTTTTGCTTTTTTTATCTGTTAACAGTTTCATTTTTTTATGTTAAATACCATGGGACAGGATTGTAAGGAGGAAAAACTCAATCAACAACTGCCTCATAAGGGATAAGAAAAATTCTGCCATGATATTAGCAAAGGTAAAGGAGAAAATTTACACTGTAAGAGGCACCATTTCTCCACAGAATACCTCTTGGCATATTCCTGAATGAGTGGGATTAGCAACCAAAATAAATCATATTTCAAGAGGTTAACAGCAACAGATAAAATTTAAAGGGATTATTAAAATAACATTTACAAGACTGAACAATTCTTGAACTCTTATTAAAACCACAAAGAACAATTCTTTATTTATGAACTTCATAAAGGACTGAATGCAACTGACACCTGCTATTGATGATCTGATAATATACAATTTGTCTAGTAGCCGAACAGTTTGTTTTTATCGTGTTTTCTAACCATGAGAGATCATTAAAGGCAAAGCCTATTATGACACCGTACACAAAAAAATGGTCACCATGGGCCATACTACCATTGAAATGGTAGGTAAACAAATCTTTTACTGGTCAAGAAAAAAAAGGAAACAGCACTCTGCATGCTTCACTCTACAAGATGAATTTCCCTAGAAAGAATCCAATGAAAATGGCTGCAATTACAACAAGAAGTGAAGGAAGAAGACTGGTGACATTCTCTCTGAAAGACATGGCTGAGCTTGATCCACACTTATCCGCATGTGCTACCTTCATCTCTCAGGTGTCCATTTTCTTCTGATAATTTCATCATTTCTCCCTGAAGTTTTTTACACTCTACTAGTTTTCTTGTTTCAGTATCATTGAGTGAAACACTATGCAGTTTTGGCATGGGTCCATCTTGTTTAGATGCATTCAGTGGTAGAGCTTTGCTTGGCTCTATATCAATTAATTTATCACTTTCATTGGCCTTTCAAATACATATCTCAATTTAGAATCCATGAGTTCATCAGGTTTTGCTTCTTTCCACACAGCCTCCACATCTGAAGTGTTTGATGGAGCAAAAATCGTCTGTACCATAAACTTGTGTTTACCCTTCTCATTTGGATCGTAATCAGAAGGCTGTACCATTACTGAAACAGTTACAGTCTACCCTGGATCAATAATTCCACTATTTGGCCTCACACAGTACCAACAAGGTGCTGTTGTCTTCACTTTGAAACATACTTTTCTGTCTGATGGATTTCGAAATTTAAGATTTGTAGTGACTACATCTGTGAAGGGGCCTTTAAATTTGAGGTCTGTGGGTGGGTCAAGGAGCAGGATCTGCTCCTGCTTTGCCAGAGCCCCGGCAGTGGCCACCATTGGAGAGACAGCGCAGGGGGTGGATCATGTGTTTTACAAACATAATTTAAGAGGTATATTCTGACAGGGAAGAAGTGGGAGAGGGAAAGGTGAAGAAATATGAGCTACAAGTGTAAAGATGAAATTCTGACTCCAATTCACTGTTCACTTCTCCTGTCACCTCTCTCCACATTCAAGATTAATCTCTGGCTCTGTAGAAGTCAAATGGCATCTAGACTTCTCAAGGGACTAGAAGAGAGGAACTAGTTAGTTATTTCTACTGGTAGTACTACAGTCCTTCCAGGCTCCCACACTGAAAACTCTGGTATCATCTTCAATTCTTACTTCTACTTCACCCACATTATCAATCTGTCAACACAGTCCTGTCATTTCTTTAAAGTTGTCTCATTCTCACCTTTCTCTTCATCCCCACTAAAATCACTGTAATCAAGGACCCTACTTCCTCTATGCCTGGATTACTCAATCCCAACTCTAGTGTCCACTGCTTAAGGTGTTCTATCTTCCAAAATACCCTGCATACGGCTCAGGAAGTCATCCCCCTAAAGCGCTATTTTCATCATTTTGTTCCCCTGTTAAAAAACCTAAAATGACTTTTTATTATTAATATTTAATGCTTATATAGATATCTGAATTTACACACATAGCCTCTGGATTGTGGGGGTCATCTCATCTCATCCCCAAAAGCTTCTGTGTAGAAGTAAAAGAGATTTGCAAAAAATCCCCCCTTCACTATAAAATTGTGTGTACCTTCTGATTCAGCAATACCACTACTAGGTCTGAAGGAAAAGGACCCACATGTACAAAACTACTTTGTAGCAACTCTTTTTGTGGTGGGCTAAGAATTGGAAATCAAAGTGATGTCCATCAATTGGAGAATGGCTAAACAAGTTGTGGGATATGACTGGGATGGAAAACTACTGTGCTGTAAGGATGGACAAGCAGGATGGTTTCAGAAAAACCTGAGAAGACTCATGAAATGATGCAAAATCAAGTAAGCAGAACCAGAACACTGTACATAGTAATAGCAATATTGTAAACTGTGAATGACTTAGCTATTCTGATTAATACAATGGTACAAGACAATTAATTTCAAAGGATTTGGGATAAAAAATGCTATCCCCCTCCAGAGAAAGAACTGAAGGAATCTGAATGCAAATTTAAGCATACTTTTAAATTTTTCTTTATTTTTTGGATCCTTTAACTCCGAATTCATATTTAATCTATCTAAATTAAATTCTCATCACCCCTTATTAACCACCCTCTGTTCTATTCAAATTGCTTCAGTTAATATCTCCCTTGCTGTGAGCCATTCCCATTCTGTGCAGGCAGTTAGGTGGTACAGTGGATAGAGCACCAGTGCAGGAGTCAGGAGGACCTGTGTTCAAATTTCACCTCAGACACCTGACACTCACTAGCTATGTGACTTTGGGCAAGTCACTTAACCCCAATTGCCTCATCCTGGGTCATCTCCAGTCATCCTGAGGAATACCTGGTCACTGGATTCAGATGGCTCTGGAGGAGAAGTGAGGCCCTCCCTCACTCAAAACAAAGTCAAGTGCAAGTCATGTCATCATTTCTCTGATGGCATGGTCTTCTTGGGCAACAAAGAACAAACACACCCACCCATTCTGTGCTGTTGTTCACACTGCCAACCTACCCTTGAATACCTTTCTTCTGCTATGTTCACTTAAATTTCACCCACCCTTGAGGATCCATTTTCTACTCAAAGCCTTCCTATCCTGAAGGCTAACAAAGTAGTACAGTGGATTATAGGATGAAAAAGCATGGATCTTGAACTCCAAAAATCTGGATTTGATTTATGGATCTAACATTTACGAGCAATGTAACTAGGATTTGGTTTATTCATCTATAAAAAAAAGCTAGTTCACAGTATTGTTATGAGGAAAGTGCTTTTATTTGCTTGCAAAATATTTTGAGTTATTAAAGGTAAATTATTATAAACCATACAAATCTCTCCATCTGAGAGGTCTAGAGTAGATGATATCTAAGGCCTCTTTCAGCTCTAAATCTATGATCCTGTGATTTTATGTAAGGTGCCTTCCAGCACCTAGCACAATGCCTTGTACAAAATAATCAATAAAAATTTCTTGAATTGAATTATATAATTCTTGCCAAAGAGTAGTCAACATTCTTATACATCAGACTTTCCCCAGCTTTTTGTAATTTGATACACACAATGGCTACAAGTCAATTACAGCTTAAAGATGAGGGATGCTCAAGTTAGTTTGGTAACAAAGAAAAAAATTTAACTCGCAGTATCTAACTTACATTTTTAATCCAAACCTAGCCCAAATTTCAAGGTGAAGCAGAATAGCCCTTCGCTAATCAAATAGAAGGAAGAGGAGGCAGTAGGCCTCCCAATCACCTCATCTTTCCCCAAGGGACATGGCTACAGCCAAGGGATGAATTTTATCAACAGCTTCTCATACAGTAATGTAATGTTAAGTCTGATCTAAAACAATCTACCTCAACCACTCACAGCAATGGCCACACCCCCTAGACCTTACCATCACCCTAAATTATGCTACCTTCATAAGAGTATCCTGGCCTTTCATCTTCCCCTCTGCTTTGCTCCCAAATCTATTCTTTGCCCTCACTACAACCTTTGAAATTTCCTTCTGTCCTATAACTTCCAGTCTCCATCCCATCCTCTGGCTTCTCTTTCCTCTCTTCGCAGTCTTGCTCCTATAACTGACTAGTTCAACTACACACTGTTCTCCACACGTGACTCTTTTGTCCTCTTGCCCTACCTCCGTTTATGCTCGGTCAATTCTATATCCTGAATCACCCTGTCTTCTCTGCTTCTTCAGATTATCTAACTGAGATTATCTAATCTCAACTGGGCCCACACTGCTGTATAGCAAAACTTTTATTCTCTCAACTCTCTATCCCATTCCTTCAACAGCCATTCCAAACATTCTCTGCATCCTTTCAGCAAACGTTGCCTCTTGTTTTACTGAGAAGGCAGTTATGTGCCACTCTTCTTCTCTCTTCTCGACCAATATCACACCTCAAAACCCCTCTATATCATCACACATTCTTTCCTTCTTTACTTCAGTCTGTTGATGAAAAGATGGCCCTTCTCCTTGACAAGGCCAATTCCTCTATCAATCCCATCCTCTCTCTACTCTTTCCCCACCGCCTATGAATATGTTCCAATTTACCTCTTCTACTATGACCACTAGCCTAATCCAAGCCTTCATCACCAATTGCCTAGACTATTGTAATAGCCTCCCAGTTATTTCCTCTACTTTTAGTAACTCTCCTCTCCAATCAACGCTCCACACAACTGCCAGAGTAATGTTTACATGAAACAGGTCTGATCATGTCATTTCCCTATGACTTCCTATTGCCTACAGTTTGAATTGTGGCAGCTGGGTGGTACAGTGGATAGAGCACAGGACCTGGAGTTAGGAAGACCTAAATTCAAGTCCAATCTCAAACACTTAGCTGTGTGACCCTGGGTAAGTCACTTAACCTCTGTCTCAGCTTCCTCATCTATAAAACAGAAATAATAATAGCCCCTACCTCCCAGGGTTATTGTGAGAATCAAATGAAATTATAATTGTAAAGCACTTAGCATAGCATCTGGTACATAGTATGCACTATATAAATGGTAGCTATTATTATTATAGGATAAAATACAAACTCTTTACTTAGCCTGGCATTTAAAGTCACATCACTACCCTTAACATATTCTACATTCCAACCAAACTGGATTACTAGCTGTTCTTGGTTGCACAGATTACTTACCAATCTGTTCCAACTCAAAGACTCAGAGACACAAATTTTCCCATCTTGCTATGTGCACTTCCTGTGCAGGCTCCATCTCCAAACATCCCCCAAGTAGAAAGCACTAGATGTTAAACTAACACCTTTGCATGGACCCCAGAATGTCCTTGTAGGGGCAATAATTCACCTTCAGACTCTTGGGAGTTACATAAAGGTCCCTTATTTGAGAATGCATTCTTTCCTCATTTTTGCCTCTCATAATCCTTTTCTCCCTTCAAGATACAACTCAGGTGCCACTGTTCACCACAACTGGCCCTGTTCTCTACAATTTGCCTTGTACTATAAAATTAAAGTACATGTAGCATCCTCTCATGGAATGTAAACAAGAGAAAAAGGACTTTGTATGCCCAGTACAGAGCATAATGCCTTGCACATGATAAAAACTTAATAAATCTCTGTTGAATAAATTATGCCCCTAAAGGGCATAAATGCCTTTCAGACATCTTGAACTGGATGTCCAGTAGGTATCTTAAAGTAAATATGTCCGAAATTGAGCTCATTCTCTCTCCCCCTAAACCCTTTCCCCTTTCCGTATTACTGTTAAGGGCAACATCAACCTCTCAGTCTCTCAAAACCTAGGAATCATCCTCCATTCCTCACTATTTCTCATCATACATATCCAATCTGTTGCCAAGACCTGTTGATTTCACCTTTGCAACATCTCTCTGACACGCCCCCTTCTCTCCCAGGACATTTCACCACACCAGCACTGGGCCTCTTCACTTTACATCTGGCCTACTCCAATAGTTTGCTGATAGGTCTCCTGGCCTCAGGTCCCTCTCCACTCCAATCCATTCTCCATTCAGCCACTAAAGTGATTTTCCTAAAATGCATACTCAACTGTCACTCTGGCTCCCTACTCAAGAAACTCCCTTGGCTTCCTATCACCTTGAAGATCAAACACAAAATTTTGTGTTTAGCGTTTAAAGCCCTTCATAACCTGGTCCCCTCCTACCTTTCCTATCCACTTACTTTGTTGCAAGGATGTGCAGTGGATAGAGCACCAGTGCAGGAGTCAGGAGGACCTGTGTTCAAATTTCACTTCAGACACCTGACACTCACTAGCTATGTGACTTTGGGCAAGTCACTTAACCCCAATTGCCTCATCCTGGGTCATCTCCAGTCATCCTGAGGAATATCTGGTCACTGGATTCAGATGGCTCTGGAGGAGAAGTGAGGCTGGTGACCTGCACAGCCCTCCCTCACTCAAAACAAAGTCAAGTGCAAGTCATGTCATCATTTCTCTGATGGCATGTTCTTCTTTGACAATAAAGGACGAACACACACACTGATGCAATGACACCAGCATCCTTAAGGTTCTGCCAACAATTATTCCATCTCTCAGCTTCAGGCATTTTCTCTGGCTGTTCCCAATGCCTGGAATGCTCTCCCTCTTCACTGTTGCCTACTGGCTTCCCTGGATTCCTTTAGGTCCTAATTAAAACCCTATCTTCTATTTGGTGCCTCCCCCATTAGCTTGTGAGCTCCTTGAGAGCTAGAAATGCCTTCTGCCTTTTTGTTATTCCCCAGGGCTTAGCATAGTATATGGCACACAGTAGACAATATTTACTACTTGGTTGACTGAGTCTCCTTCCAAGATAAACCATTAATTACTGTTTAATTTAACCCAGAACATGTCTTCCTCCCCAAAAACTCTGACAAAAGTGTATTTATGAAATGGCTTTTGTACTCTCAAACAGTTGTCACAATTAAGAAATTAAGATGTTCTCTACTAGGGAGAGTTTTTGCTTTTTATCTTCCTAAAATATATAGTGGTTCTCACAAATTTAAAAAATTGGGCATTATCATTGAACACAGGGGAGGTAGGCTCAATGGATAGAGTACAAAGCCTGGCATCAAGAAGACTCATCTTCATGAATTCACCTTCATGACTTCATCTTCCTATGTACAATTCTGGCCTCAGATACTTACTAGTTGTGTGACTCTGTGCAAGTCACTTAACCCCATTTGCCTCAGTTTCCTCACCTATACAATGAGCTGAAGAAGGAAACAGCAAACCACTCCAGTCTTTTTGCCAAGAAAACCTTATATGGGGTCAGTCAGACATGACTAAGACGACTGAACAACAATATCATTGAACAAGAACGATCTATTGCCAAAACAAGTTCAGCTATTATCTCATTAATATTTTAATGATGGACTTATACCGTGATCATACATTCAAGCTTATTATAAAAATAAGTTCCATTCTGGTGAAATCTGGTACACCCATGACCATCCTTTGGTCATTCTGGGAGTTTTAACATGCCTAAATTCTCTTCTCCCCATCCCATGCCCTCCTGCTGAATTTTTTCCTTTGATTTTACTTAATATTTGCAATAATGCATTCCTTTCACTCAAAGAGCCAGTCAGAAATTAACCTTTCTCTACAGAATACTGGGAAATAACAGAGAATAAAATAGTAAAAAGAAATAATGGCTCTAAATTCTCCTCCATTACCAATAACTCAAAACCATCAATACATATAAGATCACCTCAGGGCTTCAGTATACTTAAAAAATTAATATCATAAGAGAATCCAAGTTTTTTGATTACATACATTTGTTCAAAGAAAATCACTGACAAAAGAACTACCACAGTATTTAGACCCAAACGCCAAAACACAAGATTAGAAAAAAATGAAACCCCACACTCTACAAATTAGTTCTCCACTTTAACCAGTTTGTCCCCCAGCACTGTCAATGTTACCTCATCAATTAGTTTACAATTAAAAAGAAAAAACACAGCTATCCCTCCCCCCCCAAAAAAACAACTATACAACAACCAACAGAAAAACATCACAATGTAAGAGAGAAGCTATTCCCACCCACCTGCTTACCTAAAGAACAGATTCCTGATTTTCCAGCGAGCGTGAAAAAGTAATTGCAAAAATAATGCCCATGATCTATATTGGGGCAAGGAAAAGAAGGGGGAATGAAACTGCGGTGAGAAGAGAGCAAGTGTGCACTATGGAAGAGTTTGGCAGGACACAGAAGGCAAGGGGAAAAAGCTGGGGTGTTCTTCGTGAGAAGGAGGAAGAGCAAAGGCGTATTTAAGGGGAAAAAAGGTGAAGCGGTTTGTGGTTTTGAAAGGAAAGAGAAGGAAGCAGGGATAGAGAGGAAAGAGGAAAGGGGGGCTTTAAGTGGGGGAGGGGTAGGAAGAGGAGATGCTGCAGGGGGTTAGAGGAGGCGAAGATTTGGTTAAGAAGGGGCAGCAGACTGCGGGGTGTAAGGGCTTAGAACTGCTCCCAAGAAACCGTCCTGCCCTCTCAGAATTGGGGGGACAAGCTTGCTCTACCACCTGCAGCAGGAAGGGGGAATAGAGGGTGGGGAGGAAGAGAATGGGGAGAGGGGAATGGGGAGGAGGAGAGAGGGAACCGCGAAAGAGAAAATGGACAGGGGGAGAGAAAGAAGAAGGAGACTGAATGGGGAAGGAAGGGGGAGAGAAGGGGAAAAGCACAGTGAGGAGAGCGAAAAGGGCACAGAAAAATGGAAAGAAGGGAGAGAATGGGGAAGGGGAAAGAGAACGAAGGAGAGAGAATGGGGAAGGAGGGAGAAGAGAAGGGAAGGAGTCCAGTGAGAGAGAACAGGGCAAAGAGGGAAAATGGAGTGGAGGGAGAAAGAATGGAGAGGGGAGAAAGAATGGGGAGGGGGAGAAAGAATGGGGAGGGGGAGAAAGAATGGGGAGGAGACAATAAGGGGGAGAGACAATGAGGAGGGGGAGAGAGAACGGGGAAGGGGTGAAGAATGTGGCTTACCCCCACCCCGTTCCTCGCCTCTCGCCAGCTGCTCCCCTCCTCCCGCTTCCAGCCCCCCTTTCTCCCCTCCGTGCCCTCTCCCCTCTCCCCTGCGCTCGCCCCGCCCCTCTTTCCTCCCTACCATTCCCCCCTACCTCGCGCTGCGCCCCAAAACCGAAGGGGGAGGAGACGGGGGAGCCCCAAGCCCCGCCGCCCCGCCCCTCTCCCCGTCTCACTGTCCCGAGCCCCCGTGGCCGCCCGAGCCCGGGCCTCTCCCTCACCTCCCATGACCCCGGCCCTGGCCCGGACCCTGCCGGACCGACCCGTCCAGCCTCCGCTCCGGCTCCTCCGCGCGCGCTCCCCGCCTCCTCGGGCGAGGAAGGAGGCAGCCCGCCGACCTCCCGACTGCGCCCCCTGCCGACCCCTCGGCGCCGCGCAGCCTCGGCTCCGGGAGCAGCGTTCTTTGGGACCCGGCCCGGCGGCGGCGCCGCGGGTACCGCGGGATTTGGGTTCCGGCGCCGTCCCCGCCCTCTCCTCTCTGCCCCCTCCCCCTCCCGCCCCCCCGCTGCTCTCTTCACCCCTCCCCCTCCTCTCACAAACCCTGGTTCTGCCCTGAGTGAGAGGCAGGTGCTGGTGCTGCCACGTTGCTCCTTTGTTCCTTTCCTCTTTGCTTTTTTCATAACCAGAATGTGTCAGAAAGTCATAAAATCAGGGACTTGTAGGACTGGAAGAGACCTTAAAGGTCATCGGGTCGAGACCCTCGCGAACGGACTTAAGGGAACACACTCAGGAGATGTGCAGAAATTACAAAATTTGGCAACTCTAAGGGAGGGGACATCCAGTTCAAAGTGTCCAATAAGCAGCTGGAGAAGCAAAACTGGGGAATGAGAGAGAGATTAAAACTGGATGTAAGGATCTTGGAATCTTTGGCAAGAGGGATGATAACTGAACCCATGGGAGCTGGTGAGGTCACTGAGTGAGAGGAGAAAGAGAATGGAGGGCGGGGGGAGAGAGAGAGCGGGGACTTAAACAGAGCCCCGGGTGCTCACCACACAGTGTGAAGTACATGAAGGTTCAGGGAAGGACACTGATGAGTGTTCGGGCAGGTGGAAGGAGACCCAAAAGAGAGCTACAAAAACTCAGAGTTTAAAGTATCCTCAGAGACTGCAAAGTATCCAGAATAGAGTCAAGCAACAGTATCAAAGGCTGGAGAGAAGTGAAGGACGAAGACTGAGAACAGACGATTAGCTTTGGCAATTAAGAGATCCTTGGTAGTTTTGGAGAGAACAATTCCTTTTGAATGATGAGGTCTGAAACTAGATTGTAACGAGTTTAGAAGAAAGTGAAGTACCAAGTATAGATGAATTCTTCAAATAATTTAGCTGAGAAGGGGAAGAGAGATACAGGATGGTAGATACCAGGGATGGTAGAATCCAGTGAGGGTTTGTTTGGGTTTTTTTTTTTTAAGAATGGGGGAGTCATAGACATATTTGCCAGGTGCAGGAATGAAATCAATAAATATAGAGACTGAATATGAGAGAGAGAGAGAGAGGGAGGGAAAGAGAGAGAGAGGGAGAAAGGGAGAGAGAGGGAGAGAGGGAGGGGAGGGAGAGAGAGGGAAAGAGAGAAAGGGAGAGAGAGAAGGAGAGAGAATGACAGTGAAGGCAATCTGTTGGAGAAGACAAGGAGACCTCTTCACAGATTCCAATGAAGGAGGAAACAGTGGAGGATAATGTTAGAGCAAGCTTTCTTAATCTGGGCCCTGTGAACTCTGTGTCTGTGTATGTGTATGTATGTATGTATGTACATATATAGACATATGTATATATAACTATTTCTATATAAGTGATTTCCTTTGTAATCCTAACTTATTTTATGTATTTTAAAACATAATTATGAGAAGTCCATAGGGCTTAAACAGACTGCCAAAGGAAACCAATATACAGAAAAGTTAAGAATTCCTGTGTGAAAGGAACATAAGATGAGGAAGGGACAAGAGAAACCTCTTGTTGAGTGCCCTCAGTTTTTTTCAATGATGTATGGGACAAGATCCTCAGCTGAAAGGGTGAAGGAAGGACTGGAACAAAGGACTCAATTCTAAGTTCAGTGTTCTTTTTTTAAAAGCAGCATTTAATGGTTTTATTATTCTTTCCATTTACATTGTTGTAGTCCTGTTTTCTCCCAGTTGTGCTTAATTCCCTCTGCATCAGTTCATATGGTTTCCCATGCTTCTCTGAATTCCTCACATTTGTAATTCTTTACTATACATTATATCCACTACATTTTTCTTCAGTAATTTGTTTATATTTTTGTCCTCTCAACTGAAGACAATCTGCTTTTTCCCAGTTCTTCACTATCACAAGAAAAATTGCTGTTGCAAATATTTTGGTGTATATGAGACCTCCTTGGACTATATGCTCAGCTGTGCAATCTAGAGGTCGAAGTATATGAACATTTTAGTTACTTCTTTTTAGCACAATTCCAAATTGCTATCCAAAATAGTTGAACCAATTCATAGCTCCACAAAATATGTATTAGTGTGCATGTCATTCCATTGTCCCTCCCACATTAACATCTTTGCCATTTGGTTGAAAGTCAGGTGAAATCTCAGTTACTTTGGTTCTCATTTCTCTTACTATTAGTGATCTAGAGCAAATTTTTCATAATTTTGTTAACAATTTGTAATTCTTTTCAGAAATATTTACTTATATCTTTTGTCTATTTACCTACTAGGGAATTGTCCTTGGTAGTATTTTGTTGTTGTTGTTTTATAGGGAATGCCCATTGAGGAAACTGCCTAAACTAATACAAATTGGCACCAGCTCTACAATTTGTAGTCTTACAGAGATGCCTAGAGCACCAAACTAGTGTTCAGGGGTCATGCAGCCAGTACATGTCAGAAACTACACTTTAACCCTGGTCTTCTATCGGTGTATAAACCCTACCTACTCCCTATTATTTCTCTAATCAAATACAAACACCTCTATTTGTCACTTAAAAGTCCTTTACAACTTTTCCCCATCCTATCTTTCTGACCTTCTTATGTATTAATTCCTCTGTTTATTCTATGGGCTCCACGTACTGCAACCAAACTCCCCTATTTGCTTTTTCTCGTATATGGTGCTCTCTATTCCATTCTGTGCCTTTTCCCAGTGCTCTTTCCAGTTCATATTTACACAAGATAACATCTGAGGGCACTATCAAGACTGAGATTATGTGATTCTATTGTTCTCATCACTACTGTAGCTTTTATGTATTGTACAACTTTCATTATCATCCTCAATCAATCTAAATTCCTTGATGAACTGGGGTTGTTTTTCAATTCAATTCAATAGATATTCATGCAGGAACAATGATGCAGTGTGCTAGGCCAGGAGGAAGAGGAAGAGGATAAAAAATAAGGAGGAGGAGAAAGAGGAAGAAGGAGAAGGAGGAAGAAGGAAGAGAAAGAAGAAGAAAAAGGAAGGAGGAGGAGGAGGAGGAGGAGTACTCCTGGCCTCAAGGACCTCCAGTTGAGGGAGAGGCAAAAGGAGAGGGAGAGTGAAAGAAAAAGGGGCTAGGGTGGGGGAAGGGTCATACAAGACAACAAATAAAGTCTGTGCAAAGTAATCCATGATAATGTCAAGAGGTAGAAAAGGATTAGGAAAGGTCCTGTGAAACTTACACAGGGTTTAGAAAGAAGATAGGGATTCTAAAAGGCAGAAATGAAGAATTAGGCAGGGAAATAAGAAATGAAATGTCCTATGTAGAAAATAACTAGCAAGCTCCTTTGACTGAAATGGAGACTTCATGAAGGGAAATCATATTAAATAAGGCTGAAAAAGTAAGTGGAAGCCAGGGTATGAAAAGCTATGAAAGCCAAATTGAAGACTATATGTTTTATACTACAGAAAATATGGAGCCAGTAAAAAAATTTTAGTAGGAGACTGACATGGTCAGATTCATGTTTTAAGAATATCCATTGGACAGCTGTGTAGAGGATGAATTAAAGAGGACTCCTGTTTATTTTCCTAATCTACCAGCATATGACCCAATTCCTTGTAAATAGTAGATGCTTAATAAGTGTTTCTTGAATGAATGAATAAATCATCATCTATCTCATAACTGTCATCATCACCATCACCATTATAGGGAAAAGTTAAGATATCACAAACTGTCATGTTGTGAACTACTGTACTGGGTTGAACATTCCAGCATCAACAAGTATATTCAACTAATATAAAAAAAAGAAGCTGCTCAAAATGAGATAAGATGAAAGGAAAGGGAGAGATAAATTAAGCAGAACAGTCAAGATAAAGAGTATTGAGGACAAAGGGTGAAACAGTCTATATTTACTGCCTTTACTTCCCCAGAACTCACTGTCTTCTCAATCTCTTATAATATGGTTTCCTTCCCTACGACACCACTAAGACTCTTCTCAAAAGCCACCAGTAATCTCTTATATGCTTGACAATGGCTTTTTCTTAATCTTTATCACCCTTAATCTTTCTGCAGATACTCTTCCAAACAATATTTTTACTTGCCTTCCCTGACTCCTCTCTAATTTGCTTCCTCCATCCTATTTGACCATTTCTTCACTGACTTCTCACCCTCTAAGTGTGGGTATCCCCCAAGGCTCTAACTTCAGCCCTCTTCTCATTCTACATTCTCTGCTTTAATTGATGGTAACCACTCCCATAGCTTTAATTATCATCTCCAAGCAGAAGATTCCAAAATCTTTATTTCTAGTTCTGACATCTCCTCTACTAACAGATCATTTGCCCAGATAAATCACATCCCTAACATTAAATCTCTTTGAAAGGAACAAGCTATTTGATCAGGACAGTTTCCTCATCGTGAGCTGTCAGCATAGTGAAACTTTGAGACTTTGTAGAATGTAGGGCATGCTTGTTGACAACCTCCTGGAAACAAATTATGTGTTACTTTTTTATGTTTTAAGTCTTTGTAAATATACACTTATGAATCCTTTTTATTTTAATCATTTCTTTCACATGGAAATAATAAATAGCTATCCTATACCTGATTTACATTTTACATTGAGTACCTGCTGATACCTTTTAGAAAGATGCTAGATTTTAGCCAAACCTAAGTTTTAAGTAATTTTCCTCTGGGTTCCAATGTGTGACTATAAAGAGCTGAAGAAAATGATAAAGGGTCTGACCTCTTTCTTTACACACCAGGTCCCCTAGGATTGAATACAGCCTGTACAAATTCAGAATTGTCGTTTGTTGTTCATCCTTCATACTGGAAGAAGAGCGATGACATCATGAGGGTGATGTCTTGATTTGTGAATCAGAATTAGGTACTCCATAGTGGGAGAGGGCATCTCCAGACCCCAGGATATGTAACTTTATTTTTTATGTTTTTTAATGTCAACATGATTTTTCTATACACTTTCCCCTCTACATAACCCATAACCCTCCTTTGTAGCAACAAAAAAATAACTTATAATAATATATAATAGTGAAAAATGAAAAACCAAACAATACAACAACTCTATCCGTGTCTGACACATTTGGCTTTTGTAGTAATCTGATCTCTGGAATCAGTATTGGTCATTGCATTTATTTTTAATTTGGTTGCCATTTTATAGGTTTTTATTTGCATTATTGTACTTGTGTACATTGTTCATTAGGTCTGTTTATCTTACTCTGCATCAGTCATAAAAGTCTTACCAAGTTTCCTTGAATTCCTCATGGTTCTCATTTCTTACTCCACGATAAAGTTCCATTACCTTTATGTACCACAGTATGTTTAGACATTCCCCAGTAGATGTGCACATACTTTATTTCCAATTTTTAACTTTCCACAAAGTACTTCTATCAATGTTTTAGGGCACATGAAAACTTTCTTTTTGCATCTGATTTCCCTGGAGTATATGCCCAATATTGAGTCAAAGGAGGACATTTCCCACCATATTAAACCACAAGACAAAAGACCAAGTAATAATTTTCCCCGTAAATTCCAAACCCAAAGATTCCCACCCCCCCCAAAAAAAACAGATTCAGATCAGAACTTCACATATATATATATATATATATATATATATATATATATATATATATATATATATATATATATATATATATACACATGCATACACAGAGCATATATGACAAGGCAGAGGATGGTATAATGGAAGTAGTGCTGGCTGTAAACTGTGATGACATTGGCTAAAATCTCAAATATCTGTGTAACCTTAGGCAAGCCACTTAACCTCTCTTTGCCTCAGTTTCCTTATCTGTAAAATTAAGAGTTTAGAATAAATTATCTGTAATATTCCTTCTAAATCTATATTTATGATAATAATAGTTTATATATATACACACAAACATACACACACACACACATTCACACACATCATGGAAGCAAGAGAAAGGAATGACAGATGGGCAGTCCTTAGGCTCCATAGTATACATGCAGTTTTAAGAGGATACAAGGCCCCCAGTATGCTGGATAGATTCATTGTGGTAAATTTATAGAAGGAAATAGACAAATAATCATAATGGTTGGACAAGCACAGATAGGTTACAATCTACATGATTATAAGGAGTAACTATGTTGGTGAAGTCATATTGAAATATTTTTAACAGAACTGGAATCTCATAACAGTCTCCAGGTTAAACCAAATTGACACTTCATGGATTCTCAAACAAA
This sequence comes from Notamacropus eugenii, assembly GCF_028372415.1. Taxonomy (NCBI): domain Eukaryota; kingdom Metazoa; phylum Chordata; class Mammalia; order Diprotodontia; family Macropodidae; genus Notamacropus; species Notamacropus eugenii. Next base: position 324,645,646 of record NC_092876.1, read on the forward strand.
ATGAAGAAGATCTTTCCATTACACCTTACTTTAAATTAACTATACCTCTGTTCCCATCTATTGTAATTAATCATTGGCTACTTTAGAAGGTACTTCTGAAGAGGTAACCTATTTTTGTGCTTCCCTGCCCCAGGACTCTCTGTGAGGTGTCCAAAGCCAGAGAAGGAATGGCTGACCAACACGCAACAAGTGTCTCTTGGATGTCTCACTGGATATAAAACTACTTTCTAGTACAAGGAAAAGAACCAGACTTACATATACAAGTTAATGACAGTCATTCCTATGCATGCAGTTGTGAGCAGAAGAAAAGAAGTTTGTTTGACAAGGAAGGGGGTTGTTTATTCTATCAAAAGAAGCCTGGTCATATTACTGCTTCCATATCTCCCTACTATGGAGCTAAAGCTTTTAGAAACAGTGAGTGAGTCTGCAGTGGGAGGTTGCTGCTATGATCCAGCAAGCCTGAGAGGGGGATGTGAGAACAAACATATGGTATGGAAGAACCAGCAGAAATTATTCAATTAAACTCAGCTTGATTGAATATCTCAAGGGGTAGAGCACTGGTTTTTTCATGTGACAATCCAAAGAAACATCAAGACTTCCCCATTGCCTACTGAATAAAACTACAAACTATTAGATTGGCATTCAAAGCCTTTTACAATATGCCTCCAACCTATTTTTAAAGTCTTGTGTCTATTCATATTTCCTTCACTTCACGTTGAACTATTTTCAATGTCCCTTTCTCATATTACCTTCTTCTTCCTCCACACCTTTGCCTACACAGTTCCCTTATCCAGGGTTGGGGAACCTGTGGGCCTAGAGACTTTATATGGCCCTGTAGATCCTGGGTGTAGCCCTTTGACTGAATCCAAACCCCACAGAATAAATCCCCTTGATAAAAGGATTTGCTCTGTAAAAGAGTGGAGCCTTTTGACTGAGTCCAAGTTTTATAGAACAAATTCTTTTATTAAGGGAATTAGTTCTGTGAAGTTGAATTCAGTCAAAGGGCTGCACCCAGGACCTAGAGGCTCCATGTGGCCAAGAGGTCAAAGGTTCCCCACCCCTGCATACCTTGAAGGTATTCCCCTTTTCTCGGCCTCCATATAAGAGTTAGAACTGGAAAGGACCTTTAGTGTCCAAGTAGCAGAATAAAAGTGCTCTGAAGGTATCACTCAGCAAATCGTTCCTTGAATGTAGTATAGGCTTAATAAATGTTTGCTAAATTAAATTAAATCGTATAAGTGAGGAAGAGGAAGAAGCTGAAGCTCTAAATGTTTACATAATGTATCCAAAACCATACAAATATAAAGCTGGGCTTTGCACCCCAAATCTATTGCTTACCACAAAGGAAAATATTTCCCTTTCTTCAGGGTCCAGGTCAGGCCATTGAAACCATCTGAGTCTCAGTTTCTTCATTTATAAAACATAGAAAATAAAATATAGAAATAATTCATAATTCAGAAATAATAGAAATAACTAAATCATTTACGAAGTATAGAAAATAAAATATGTAGAATGTACCTCATACTATTTATAAGGATCAGATAAGATATTTACAAACCAAAGTGCTTTGTGAACCATAAATCTTTATATGTGTAAGTGTTGGTTGTTTTTGTGATATGAATTCAATTTAATACAACTTGAGGGAAGACTTAATATTACCATAAATGAGGAGGCATTGTACCAGGAATTGAGAAGGGTATAAAGTTAAATACAAAGATCTGTATCTTCGTGGAGTTGATAGTCAATAGCATGCAACAAAAATCACAGGGGATAGAGGTAAAACTTGTGAAACATACATATGCATATATAGACACGTATATGGTACATATGCATATAACTATATGTATATATATGTGTTAAACATATATATACATACATGTATGTATATTTTATATTGTATGTATAAGGAACTCCTGGTGATGAACTTTCTATAGGTGCCACCTGTGGGCGTGTTATGAAACTTTCCCTGATCCTGCCTTTCCCTCAGCTAAGTCACCTTTCTCCTCTCAAATTCCATATAGTACTCAGACTGTTTCAATTCAACAAGTATGTATCAAGAAGCAGCTGGTGGTACAGTGGATAGAATACAGGAACTAATGTTAGGAATACCTAAAGTCAAATCCTAATTCAGACACTCACTTGTTGCATGACCCTGAGTAAATAGCTTAACTTCAGTCTGCCTCAGTTTCCTCATCTGTGAAATGGAGATGACAAACAGCATCTATCTCCTGAAGTTTTTGTGAGGATGACATCAGTATTTGTGAAATGCCTGGCAAACCTTAAAGCACTGTATAAGTATTAAACTATTGTTTACTTAATTATGCAAGTGCTTATGCTATGTGCAAGGCACTGTGTGCAAGGCACTGTTCTAGGGATGTCTTTTTTTATATTACAGTATTGTTATTTGAGTAACTTTTATCTTCCCTATACATGGTATAGGCGTAACATACATAATGCTGCCCCACCAAAATCAATTATCAATATTGTTAGTAATACATTTTAACCAAACCCCATCATAACATTATGAAATCTTGTTGTAGTCAACCAATCACCCAAAATATGAGTTAGTGACATTTGGTGAATAGACAGACAAGGAAGAGAAAGAAGAGAAGGGTACGCTTCCTTCCTCAAGACAGTCATGCTCCTTTAGTGTTATTTTTTTTCAAATGAAATAGATTATATTTCAACAGATGGGAAATGTGGGAGTCATTTCTGAATCAACTGTCTGTGTGGGAAGCAGCGGTAGTACAGTGGGAAGAGCACCAAGTTTGGGGTCAAAGAATATTAATTCAAATCCTGGCTCTGCCACTCACTACCTATGTAATCTTGGGCAAGTCCATTAGCCTCTCTGAGTTTTAGTTTCCCCATCTTAAAGATGAGGAAGTTGAATTAGAACATATCTAGAGTCTTTCCAGCTGTAAGACTATGATGATCTTTGTACAGTCCTTCCCCTCACAGTCCTCTTTTTAGCCCGCGCTGCATAGTTTCACTCCCTTAACTGGCCCCAGGTTGCCACTCCTAGGATCCCACTACCATGACACTCTGAGGTCCACTTTCCTCTAATCCTGCATGGGTATAGGTCAACTTCTCCAATGGATGGGTTAGCCCCTCTCTAGTATAGCCACACCCATGGGGTAGATTGTCCTCTGAGACATCATCATACCCCCTTATCCCAATCAGTCATTTTTTCCTCAAATAAAAGAATTCCAAGGTATAGTTCTGCATACCTACAAGGAAGGGAATTTTGTTGAAGGACAAGGAGAAAGGGCATCACTCACCCAAAAATGGATAGCACCTTTGGTCAATCAATAGGACATAAGCTGGGGGTGGAGCCAAGATGGTGGAGACACACATACACTAGCTCTTCCCCCACAGCCCATAAAATACCCGTAAAGAAAGACTCTCAACAAATTCTGGAACAGCAGAAGCCACAGAATGGGAGACAGAGCAGAGTCCAGCCTAGCCTTGGTCATGCAGCATGGAGCCAGAGGAGGACCAAGCAGGCCTTGGGGGCAGAATCCCTAGCAACAGTAGTGGAGGTTTGCAGATCCCTCAACCCCCAGGTGCCAAAGGTCAGTGAGAAGGTTTTTTCAGCTGGCTGAGAAGAGAGAAGGGTCTTCCCATAGTTCCAGCCTCAGGCAGCAGTGGCAGCTCCCACAGCAGCCTGCATCTGTTGTTGGATCATAAAACCCCTAAGGGCACTGAGCAGCTGATCCTTACCTCAGCCCAGTGTGGCAGCCCTGGCCTCACCTGATGCTCCTGGAGAAATTGAGCAGTTGATCTTTATCTCACACTGAATGGCTGCCCTGCCCCCTGCCAAAAGCCCCTGGGGGAATTGAGCAGCTTATCTGAATCTCAGCCCCCAGTACTGGCTTAGTGGAACTGGAGGCCAGGTGGTTGTGGAGAGGAAACTCTACTGCTCACAGATTCTGGGCACAAAAGTTTCTGGTTGCTCCCAGACCAGTGTACATGCTTGGAGGAACTGAGATCTTACAGATCCCCAGAGTATGCCCTCTCTTGACAAAGAACCCAAAAGTCAAGTAACTAGTTTGGAAAATGCTCAAAAAAAGGGGGAAAAAATAAAACTATAGAAAGTTACTTTCTTGGTGAACAGATATCTTCTCCCATCCTTTCAGATGAGGAAGAACAATGCTTACCATCAGGGAAAGACATAAAAGTCAAGATTTCTGTATCCTAAACATCCAGAATAAATATCCCATGGGCTCGGGCCATGGAAGAGCTCAAAAAGGACTTTGAAAATCAAGTAAGAGAGGTGGAGGAAAAATTGGGAAGAGAAATGAAAGAGATGCAAGAAAATCATGAAAAGCAAGTCAACAACTTGCTAAAGGAGATCCAAAAATATGCTGAAGAAAATAACACTTTTAAAAATAGGCTAACTTAATTGGCAAAAGAGGTTCAAAAAGTCAATGAGGAGAAGAATGTTTTAAAAAGCAGAATTAGTCAAATGGAAAAGGAGTTTCAAAAGCTCACTGAAGAAAATAGTTCTTTAAAAATTAGAATGGAATAGATGAAAGCTAATGACTTTATGAGAAGCCAAGAAATTACAAAACAAAACCAAAAGAATGAAATAATAGAAGACAATGTGAAATATCTCATTGGAAAAACAAGTGACCTGGAAAATAGGTCCAGGAGAGACAATTTAAAAATTATGGGACTACCTGAAAGCCATGACCAAAAATAGAGCCTAGACATCAACTTTCATGAAATTATCAAGGAAAACTGCCCTGATATTCTAGAACAAGAGGCAAAATAAATAGGGAAAGAATCTACCTATCACCTCCTGAAAGAGATCCAAAAAGAGAAACTGCTAGGAACAGTGTGGCCAAATTTCTGAGTTACCAGATCAAGGAGAAAATATTGCAAGTAGCTAGAAAGAAACAATTTAAGTACTGCGGAAATGCAATCAGGATAACGCAAGATCTAGCAGCTTCTACATTAAGGGATCGAAGGGCATGAAATATGATATTCCAGAAGTCAAAAGAACTAGGATTAAAACCAAGAATCACCTACCCACAAAACTGAGTATAATAGTTCAGGGGGAAAATGGTCATTCAGTGAAATAGAGGACTTTCAAGTATTCTTGATGAAAAGACAAGAGCTGAAAAGAAAATTTGACTTTCAAACACAAGAATCAAGAGAAGCATGAAAAGGTAAATAGGAAAGAGAAATCATAAAGGACTTACTAAAGTTGAACTATTTACATTCCTACATGGAAAGACAGTATTTGTAACTCTTGAAACTTTTTTCAGTATCTGGGTAGTTGGTGGGACTATACACACACACACACACACACACACACACACACACACACACACACACACACACAAAGAGACAGAGAACACAGGGTGAGTTGAATAAGAAGGGATCATATCCAAAAAAATGAAATTATGGGGTGAGAGAGGAATATATTGGGAGGAAAAAGGGAGAAATGGAATGGGACAAATTATCTCTCATAAAAGAGGCAAGAAAAAGACTTTTCAATGGAGGGAAAAAGAGGGGAGGTGAGAGAAAAACATGAAGTTTACTCTCACCACATTTACTCTCATCACTCAAGGAAGGAATAAAATGCACACTCATTTTGGTATGAAAACCTATCTTACAATACAGGAAAGTGAGGGAGAAGGGGATAAGCAGGGTGGAGGGGATGATGGAAGGGAGGGCAATGGGAGGAGGGAGCAATTAGAAATCAACATTCTTGGGGAGGGACAAGGTCAAAAGGGAGAATAGAAGAAATGGGAGGCAGGATAGGATGGAGGGAAATATAGTTAGTCTTACGCAACATGACTATTATGGAAGTCATTTGCAAAACTACACATATATAGCCTATATTGAGTTGCTTGCCTTCCAAATGAGGATGGGTGGGGAGGGAGGAAGGAGGAGAAGTTGGAACTCAAAGTTTTAGGCACAACTGTTGAGTATTGTTGCATACAACTGGGAAACAAGAAATACAGATAATGGGGTATAGAAATTTATTTTTCCCTACAGGACAAAAGAGAAGATGGGGATAAGGGAAAGAAGGGATGTTAGAAGGGAGGGCAGATTGGTGGTAGGGATAATTAGAATGTTCAGCACTTTGGGGTGGGGGGAGGGGAGAGATGGGGGGAAAATTTGGAACTCAAAATTTTGTGGAAATGAATGTTGAAAACTTAAAATAAATAATTTTTTTAAAAAATAGGACATAAGCTATGGAATTATCTGCAACACCACTGAACCCCCAGTGCAATCTTTTTGTATCTCTCATAGCATTTGGGTTAGGTAGGCAACACAATGATAGAACACTGGGCTTGGAATCAGGAAGATTCACCTTCTTGAGTTCAAATCTAGCCTCAGACACTTGCAAGCTATGATACCCTGAGCAAGTTACTTTGCCCTGTTTGCTTCAGTTTCCTCTTCTGTAAAATAAACTAGAAAAGGAAATGGCAAACCCCTCCAGTATCTTTTCCAAGAAAATTGCAGATGAGGTACTGAAGAGTCAGACATGACTGAACATAGAATTTACCTTATTTTCCCTTTACTATAGTTATTTAGAATCTTATATTGCAATTCCCACAATAAATATCTGTGCTATCTCTTAGACTTTGAAAAGGTAGAATAGCATAAAGCAGGACAGAACTGACTATAAGGATTGACTATATACACTCTCCTTCCTCTAGGAAGTGAAATAATTGTCTTAGGGTAGATGCACCTGTGAGCTAAACATGCTCACTCAAAGATGCTAGAGTACAACTTAGATTGCTCTCCTCCCACCAAAAAAAACCCCTCCTCCAAACAGTTCTATAAACATACTAGATTAAATTCTTGTGGGGAAACCCAAGAAAAATTCATAATAAGTCATTTTTCCAGAAAAATTGCCATAGGGAGGCAGACAGGGATGTCTGTGAACCTTGAGGAAATGGTCTGACAAGGAATAAGACATAGAGAGCACACTAGCCCAGGGAGAGGCTGTACACCAGAATAAGAAGGCGTCCCAGACTTATACTTACTAGGGCACCACATACAGGGTACAGAAGCAGATGTCAAATGGTAACTCTGTCACTTACTACCCAGTTCTGGATAACAGATCCACAGGAGACTAAGAAAGGGACCTGTGCCTAGGGATGGAGTTCCAGGATACAGTCACCACCGAGCCTAGCCAAGTTTAGAAGCAAGAAGTAGCAATGTGGCTCACACCCCAGGAATAGAGTGGGATCTCATTTGCAGCTTCTAACCCAGTCTGAAGCCTACAGAGAGATATCCAGGGTAAAAATACCAGAACAAAAAAAAAAAGCCTCTAGTTCTGAACCAGCAGAGTTTTCCACCCCCAGCTGATAAGGGATGAGTCTAGCAGCAGTCTATTATTATTACTCAGTCCTAAACCAAGGTCAACAACTTACAGAGATCAGATGAGGGGGCCAGCAATCACACATAGTACTAGATCAGACCTCTTTAGGAGCACTAAAAGCTTATAGGTCTGCAACCTGAGCAGTCCCTGAGATCCTAAAATAAAACAATACAATACCCCGAAAGAAAGCAGCAAAAGTACCAGCACCTTTCCTTCAGAAGTACACAAAGCCAACCCCTAACATCAAGTGTGAAATCAAGAAGTAGGCTGGAGAATCCTACAATAAAATACTATTATGGTAACAGGGATGCTCAACACACAAACCCAAAAGAAGAGAATGACTACAAACATCTTGGTGTCATTCATCCTTCATTCTCAAAGAGAACCAGTTACATCACAGAGGTGGTGTCTTGACTTGCACGTGAATTGGATTTAAGTAAGGAAGAGCTGTTAGCTTCACTCTCTCCTTCAGAGTCATCAAAGTCCAGTGGTAAAACAAAAGTCAAGATGACCCAGGATGCCATGGAAGATACTAGCCTTTTTATATTAAGGTCTTTTCCAGGTCTCAATTTGTCTGAGGCAACACCCTTTCAATGACTAAGGGCTTCCACAGGAACAAAGAAAAACATAGCTTGGGCACAAATTCAACCAGAATTCCTGGGAGAGCTGAAGCAAGGGGTATTTTAAGAGTTTAAAATTTTTTTTAACTAAAGAGAAAACTAGAGGGACAAAATTTGAAAGGAAATGAAAACTATGAGAGAAAGAATTAGAAAAGGAGTTAACAGCATGGCATATGAGGTTCAAAACTTTGCCTGAGCAACAAAATCTGTGAATATAAGAAGGAACCAAACAGAGGCCTATGACTTCATGAGACAACACAAAAAACTTTTTAAAGGTCAAGAGACTGAAAAAAAAAGAGAAGTAAATGTCAGGCATCTCATAGTAAAAACAACTGACCTGGAAAATGAATTGAGAAGTAAAATTTAAGAATCATTAGACCACCTGAAAGTCATAACTAAAACAAAAGACCCTAGACATCTTATTTCAAGAAATCTTAAAAGAAAATTGTCCATATCCCTTAGAATCAGAAGAAAAAGTGGAAATAGAAAAAAATCCACTGGTTACTTCCTGAAAGAAATCCCAAAATAAAAACTCCTAGGAACATCATAACCAAAATCCAGAGTTTCCAGGTCAAAGAAAAAATGCTGCAAGAATCCAAAAAGAAAGATATCAAGTACCAAAGAACCACACTGAAGAACAAACATGATTTAACATCAACCACTCTAAAGAAGCAGAGCTTAGAATATGATATTCAAGAAGGTTTATGACATGATATTCAATATAGACTTAAAATCAAGAATAACTTATTCAGCAAAACTGAGTATAATCATACAAAGTGGGAAATGGATCTTTAATGAAATAGAATACTTCCAAGCATTTCTAATGAAAATACCAGAACTATGAGGAAACTTTGAAGTTAAAACCCTGAAATGAAGAGAAACAAAAAGATAAATAAAAATGAGAAACTAAACATAAGAGATTTTGAAAATATAAACTCAGTTGTTGATATGTGGGCTCCCCACTGAACCCTGCTGCATATTCTAAATGGTGCTCTGCTATCAATTCAAGTTCATAAGGGGCAGCTAGGTGGTGCCGTGGATAGAGCACTAGTGCAGGAGTCAGGAGGGCCTAAGTTCAAATCTCACCTCAGACACTTGACACTCACTAGCTGTGTGACCTTGGGCAAGTCACTTAACCCCAGTTGCCTCATCCTGGGTCATCTCCAGTCATCCTGAAGAATATCTGGTCACTGGATTCAGATGGCTCTGGAGGAGAAGTGAGGCTGGTGACCTACACAGCCCTCCCTCACTCAAAACAAAGTCAAGCACAAGTCATGTCATCATTTCTCTGATGGCATGGTCTTCAGCAACGAAGGACAAGCACAAAAGTTCATGAGGGGACCTCTGACAGCTATCCATGCCTTTCAAAGCTCAAAAGATCATAAGCAATTCTTTCTCTGGATACTCAATCACCTAAGATCTAAAAATAACATCCAAAGGAGGTAAAAGAAACAGAAGCATCCTGTGTTCACAAATATATGACTGACAAGTGAGGAGATAAGATAGTCACCACTCCCCCAACCCAGCTGCTCACAGAGGTTCTTATCACTCAAAAGCCACCTAGGAAAACAAAAGATTATCTGGTCAAAATTTTTGTATAAACAATACCAGCTCAGTCCCTCATATACTGTCAGGTTTAAGGTGCTTTTGTTGTTTGGGGTTCGGTCATTTCAGACTCTTCATGACCCCGTTTGGGGTTTTCATGGCAAAGATACTGAAATGGTTTGCCGTTTCCTTCTCCATCCCATTTTGCAGGTGAGGAAACTGAGGTAAACAGAGTTAAGTGACTTGCCCAGGGTCACACAGCTAGTATCTGAGGATAAATTTGAACTCATGAAGTTGAGTCTTCCTGACTCCAAGCCTGGCACACTGAGTCACTAAGCTGCCCCTTCCAGTACTCCAGCCACACAGAAAGCTCCTATCATTATACAGTACCAGCCCATCACTCAAGACTAGGAGAAAGCTCACCAATGCTCCATGAAAAACCCTCCATTGATAGGCAATATGATGAATACTTTGTATAACCCACCAGAAAGGGCAAATGCAAGTATATTCTAAAGACTCGGTATTCATTGACTACCCCCCCCAATATATTATTACTTTCTGAATGTACTGATTCCACACTTTTTTGCCTCCAGTGGTTTCAAAGTGCAAGTATTTACAAGGTTATTGGTCCAAGCTACAGGGGTCTATCTGTGACAGGGATTATGAATCAGTCTATGACCAATGTTAGTCAACAGATGGCTATGAAACAGCAGGAAAAGTAGAGCAACAACCCTGACCTTGGCTTTATTGGCACTGATGTCTAGCAGCTTAGCAAAACACATTAATAGAAGAGCAGAGTTATGATTCTCACTAAACAGTGTGAGTTTACACAGTCAGGACAGGACTATCATTACACACCTTAACACTTTCAAAGTCTCTCCATGGGAAAGGGAAGGTAGGAAGGAACTGGTAAGGGAAATCCAAAATTTTGTTCCAGATAGAGCCACAGTTCTGCTGCTCCTTCCCTCCCTCCTACATTACTTTGATATTTATGGGCCTGGGTAAAGGGGAAATCTGAAAAAAAAAAAAAAAAAGATTTATTTTCTCTCTGCTATTAGAAAAGCCAGTTATGATTCTCCCAGCCATTTTGGGCCAAGAAGAATAAGTCTTCATTCTAGTCAAACTGTTCTGCAAATCCATAACAGCCCATTTTCTATCTTTACACAAGTGGTCTAGAATGCACTTCCTTTCTCTTCTCTGCTTTATAGCTTTCTTCAAAGGATAAATTTGGTACTCTTTCCTAAAGATCCCACCTCCAGTTATTATTGCTCTCTCCCTCTTAAAACAATTTTGTATTACTTTGTTTATACATTATGTTTACTTACCTGTATATATCCTATTACCCAGATAGAATATAAGCTCCTTGAGGGCAAGTATTTCTTTTTTATCTTTTTATCTCCATAGTGTAAAACATTGTGCCTTGCATAGAGTATACATTTAAGAAGTGTTTTCTGAATTGAATTGTCTTTCTGATTGACCATAAAGGCAGTTGAAGCAGGCACCGTGGAGCCCTTAGAGTTTGGTCAGACATCGATGCTGCCAAGGTCATCATCCACTCCATGCTGGGCCATCATCAGTCGTCTTGACTTTTGTCATGCTACTGGACTTCAATGACTCTGGAAGAAAGAGTAAGGCTACTTTATGCAACTCGGCCTCACCTATATCCAATTCACCCACAATTCAAGACATCACTCCCTGAGATCATTGACCCTCTTCAAAAATGAAGGACAACAACTTCAAGAGGAAGATAATATGGTAGAGCAGAACAAACACTGTATTGAGAATCTGGGGACCTGGTGCTAGACCTGGCTCTATGTTACTCTGAGCAAGTTCTTTAAACCACAAGTCAATGAACTTGGCTTCTTTCCTGACAAAATTCTAAAAGTCTGAGCATTTAGGTAGTGAAGCAGTCATTTCTATCTGACAGCATGGGTTCATCAAAAATTAGTCATACCTTAGAGCAATTGATACCTATGCTAAAAAATTATTCTCAAAAACAGTCAGAAGGCATTCTATAAAACTCTTTCTATGGGACAAATATTATCCTGATGCCTGAAACAGAAAGTGACAAAGCAAAAAGAGAGAGAGAGAACTTTTAAACCATTTTCACTAAAGAACAATTACATAAATTTTATATAAAATATTTGCAAGGAGGTAAAATATATCCAAAAAGAATTTTACAACCACCAAGTTAATTCATAATAGGATACAGAATGGTTCAAACTTAGGAAAACAGTCATTATAATTAGTCATATTAAAAACAAATATAGAATTTTAAAGTTTTATCCATGGACAAAATCAATGAAGACAGAATAAGAGAAATTTACGTAGGAACAATATTTGTATCAACCACGACTGATAAATATCTGATTTCCAAGCTATCTAGAAAATTGACACAAATCTATCACAATAAAAGATATTTCTTAATATATGATCAGACGATATGAACAAACTATTTTCTCTTTTTAAACAAATTATTGATATCTCCTATTCGTACAGTAGCTACATTTCCCCCTTATCTTTCTCTTCCTTCCCTCTCTAAGAAAGTCATCCGTTGCAATATTTTTTTAAAAGGTAAGGGTGAAGCAATTGAATAAAACTAACCAACACATAATAACAAGTCTAGCAACATCTGCAGTGTTCCATACTTATAGTTCTTTACCTTTGGAAAGAAGGGAGGAAGGTACTTTCTCATATATTTTCTTTGGGACTAAACTTGATCATTTTAATCTCACTACATTCAGTTTCAATTATCTTGTTGGTGGTAGTTTTTCCAGTTACATTGTTGTAGTCAGCGTTTATATTATTGAAACTTAAAATATTAAATTACATGTATGTACATACATACATATGTATGTATGCGTATGTATATGTATGTATATACATAGAGGAAAAGTGAGTAGATTGTCCATATTCTTTGACACACTGATCTCACTATTGGGTATATATCCCGAGGAGGTCACAGACAGAAACAATTGTCTAATATATACCAAAATATTCATAGAAACAGTTCCTGTGGTAGCAAATAGCTAGAGGGAAATTTGGGCACCATCAATGGGAAATAGTTGAAAAAAGCTGCGACATATAAATGTAATAGAATATTACTTTTCAATAAGAAATTACAAATTCTAGGAGCAGAGAATTGCCTTTTCCTATTCTTTGCTGAAAAGAAAATGAAAATGAGAATCTCCAGCTACATTATTTGATCTATCTGTGATTTAAAATTCAATCCCCCTGAAATCTAGAATGAAGTATAATCAGTTGTTTAACAAAACTGACAGGCCTAAACACATACTGACCCTTTAATCAACCATAATTCCAAAGGACTCAGAATGAAACATGCTACCCACCTCCTGAGAGAGAGGTGATTGACTCAGAGCACAGAAGAATTTTTTTGTTTGTTTACATGGCCAATGTGGGAATTTGTTTTGTTTGACTGAACATGTGTGTTACAGGGATTTTGTTTTTCTTTTGCAATTGGGGAGGCAGGAGGGGGAATGGGAAGAGAACTGAGAAAGAATGTAGATCTAAAAAATAAGTTTAATTTTTTATGACGGAAAAAATTTTCAAAATAAAGTTCAGCATGCACTCAGGTGATTTCTAAATTTCTAGCTGGCACACTGCACATGAAGTACTGAGCCTGTGGCCTCACCACTGCCAGCAAAGTCTGTGCTTTGGACTCTTGATAAAGGACATCTGCAACCAGAGGTTTCTAGTCAACCACCTTGTACCCTCTCTGTATGACAGGTGACCATATTGAAGAGGATTGACTACAGATCAAGAAGAACCTTCTGATCAAAGGATTTTAAAAGAAAAAATAACTTCAACTTTTTTCTTCTTCCTTTCTCATGAATGGAAGTCTTGGGATTCAGATTTCCAATAAATAGGGAAGGGGATTTTTTTCTTCCCCTAGCCTCTGACAGCTATGGCAGTTGTAAGTACATGACTGCAAGTACGTGTTCTTGTCTCAGTGACCCTGAGATAGAGTATCAGTAAGCACCCCAACATACACAGGGGGGCCTACTACAACAGGTTCTTAGATCTGTATTCATAAAAGGAAAGCAACTTTCAAGGGGTTAACAATCACTTTAATCAAACACATGTATCATTCCTTTAACCAAGTACATATATCATTCAGTTGGGGCAGCTAGGTGGTGCAATGGATAGAGCACCAGTGTAGGAGTCAGGAAGACCTGAGTTCAAATCTCACCTCAGACACTTGACACTTGACCTTGGGCAAGTCACTTAACCCCAACTGCCTCATCCTGGGTCATCTCCAGTCATCCTGAGGAATATCTGGTCACTGGATTCAGATGGCTCTGGAGGAGAAGTGAGGTGGGTGACCTGCACAGCTCTCCTTCACTCAAAACAAAGTCAAGTGCAAGTCATGTCATCATTTCTCTGATGGCATGATCTTCTTCGGCAATGAAAAATGAACACATATCTTTCAGTTAGTTCAGGGAGTCAGCACCCTGAATTTCAAAGAAAATACAGAGAAATCAAAAGATCAACAGACAAGGCTTCCTCTGCCTGAATTCAACAGACAACTGGATCCCAGCTGTCTGACCATCTTTACCAGAGAAGGAAGCACAACATCTGGATTCTCAAAGCCGGGGGGGGGGGGCTCCTTAGCGGCTTCCCAGAGTCCTCATCTGACGCTCAAACCTTTTTGTAAAAACTAAGCACCAAAGTAAAACCTCAACTCAGAGTATTTATACCTTTTTTAGAGCCAGAAGACATCACAACTCTTTGACCCAAAGAAAAAAGAAAAGGTATTTGGAAACCTCCTACAAAACAACTGCCCTAATCAAGCTTCCTGCAATGAGCAGGCCCATCAATGAGTAGGAAAGATCGCATTAGAATAATTAACAATATAAATACATACACTGTTCTTAGTTAAAGAAACTCTTGTTTCTGTACTTTACTCCTTGTAAAGACTCTTGATTGATAAAGGCAAGATTCAATTAGAGGTACTTGATTATACTGAAACAAAAAGAGCAAAAGATCCTATTTTGATTGTCATCACAGATAAACTGGCAAGTCTCTCGTGAGATCTCAGAAAATTAGATATTTATAAAGCACATAATACAATGTCTGGCACACAGTACATGCTATATAAATGTTTATTCTTTATCTTCTTTCCCCTTATCCCTTGTGGTCATTTTTGCTCTGGGTTTCCTTACCTAAGAATCTGAGCACAGGTGATTCAATATCAATCTTAAGAAATGTTTCTAGACTTGATGGCAAGCTTCTGAGTTCAAGAAGTTAAGAGCTCCTCCTAGATCCAGATGTTGGTTGCCCAGTAGGAGGTAACCTCTGAAACACCTTCTCACAGGAAAAGATGCCAAACAACAGGAGGATAATCCCAACTCAGGCCCCTGTTTGCCAGAAAATACTCACTTGAATGAGTTTATTAAACTGTACAGAGCTGAAGACAAAGGTAAAAATCCTGTTCAACAGTATCACAAAGTGTTTCATGTCTTAATGTTTTAAGTAACAATCTCCCAGGAGATTACAATAGGAATGATGGGCTATTATTTCATATATTAAGTATTTGTCAATGTGCACATATTAGTCATTTGTGTTTTAAGCATTCTTTTTGTGGCAGAAAAATTAAAAAACTGCCCCATGTCTGATCTACTTTGTACATTGAGTGCCTTTCTAAATAGTAAATAATAAATAGTAACTATTTCTCTTTTACTCAGGAACCCTAAGAGTCTTCTCCCAGTTTGATTTTTTTTGTATTAATAAAGGGGCCATCCCTTGAATAGCTAAAGAAGCCTATTCATTGAATGGGTGTATCTCACTCAAAGAATCTGATAAGACCTTACCTTCATGTCCAAGGTCTCACATTCCACCCTGAGCCAACTCTAGTCGTCCTGATGAACATCTGGCCACTGGACCCAGATGGCTCAGGAGGAGAATGTGAGGCTGGTGACCTTGCACAGCCCTCACTCACTCAAATCAAAGTCAACTACAAGTCATGTCATCATCTTGATGTTATCATCTTCTTCGAGAACAAAGGACAAACACAACAACAACTTTTCTAGAAGGAACCCTGACAATGCCTTTTAGGGAGACCAGATACAAGAGCCAAAACTAAGCTTTACCTTCAGTATGGGAGTATAATGACTCAGAGAGTATGAAAAGAGTCTAACTCCCTTCTTTTAAAAGTCAGGATACCCAGTATTAAATTTTGTCCATGTAAGTACAGGTCTTGGGCAAAGGGTATCCATGACCTTGAGGCTCCAGATTTTACACAGTCAAGAGTAAGAAATAAATATTTTTCTCTTACTTATCTTCCTTTATTGGTGTAAAGAGTGTTTTGTAGTTCTGTCTGTATAAATTTTTTGCGTATCTTTGTAACCTCCAGACACAGTACTATCACTCTTCCTCAATCAAAGCTGCTCAGTTTCCCAACCCTCTAATTATGCCACTGAACATTACAGAGACTAGACAATCCATTACCCCTAATTACTTTCAGTAAACCTGGGATATCATCAATTTCAAACACATCCATCACCTCCATGCCACCTATGCTGGCCTAAATGATCACTGAGATCCAGAGGCAACTACAACAAAGTTCAATTTTATTTGAATTTTTCCCCCTAGAAATGATGGTGGTATAAATACAAAAGACAAAAAAAATTCATTTTTAAAAGGACATGTCACACTAGATAAACCACATTTCCTTTCTTGATAGTGTGACTAGTCTGGTAGGTCAGGGAAATGCTATAAATATAACATGCCTAGTGATCATTTGAGAAATGACAAAGTCTCTTATGCCATAAGTCTGAGCAAGATAAAGAACTGTGGTCTGAATGATTGTGTTTTAAGGCATACTCACAAGTAATTGAATACTGGTTGCAGAGTATTAACTAGTGAACAGAAGTCAACCTAAAGCAAACCTAGGAGTGAAATCATTTATTTTTAAATATTTTGATAAATATAATTAAATGTAATTGGTTTCCTGCATAATCCTATGTATTTTATTTCACACATCTGCACTAATTATTCTGAGAAGGGGTAAATTAGATTGCCAAAGGAGTCCAAGACACAGATTGTTGTTCAGCCTTCATTTTCAAGGAGGACCAATGGCATTAATAGGGTGATGTTTTGACTTGCAATTGAATTAGATATAAATAAGACAAAGTTGTACAAAGTCATCAGCCACACTCTCTCCTCCAGAGTCATTGGAGTCCAGTAGCAAGACATAGATCAGGAGGACTGGAAATGATCCAGGATGCAATGGGAGACCTTGGCCTTTTAAAACTAAGGTGTTTCCCACTGCTCAATTTGTCTGAGGCAACACCCATATTAAAAACTAGGTGTGTTCATCCTTCGTTACCCAAGAATACCACGCCATCAGAGAAAGGGTGACATGTCTTGCGCTTGACTTTGTTTTGAGTAAGGGAGGGCTATGCAGGTCACCAGCCTCACTTCTCCAGAGCCATCTGAATCCAGTGACCAGATATTCCTCAGGATGACTGGAGATGACCCAGGAGGAGGCAGTTGGGGTTAAGTGACTTGCCCAAGGTCACCAACTAGTGAATGTCAAGTGTCTGAGGTGAGATTTAAACTCAGGTCTTCCTGACTCCTGCACTGTTGCTCTATCCACTGTACCACCTAGCTGCCCTGAAAGATGACCTATTTTGCCTTCACAAAACAATCAGTGGGGAAGGGGAAGACCCTCAGAGTCTCTGGCCATCACAGAAACCCCATCTCACACAAACACACACACACACACACACACACACACACACACAATTAAGAACCCTTAACCTAGAGGAAATTCCCTAATGGAGCATCACAGGGATCTGTCCTTAAACCTGTTCTGTTTAATTTTTTTTTTTAATCAATGAGTTAGATATAGGTTTATATGAAATGCTTGTCTAATTTGCTGAGAATACAAAGCTGAAATTGATGGATTAAAAATGAGTTAAAGACAGAATTGGGATTTAAAAAAAAACAAAAAAAAAAAACTTGACCGGTTAAAATGATGGGCCAAATCTAATAAAATGAAATTTAATAGGATTAAAAGTAAAGTCCTACCTTAGAATTTAAAAAAGTCAACTGCCCAAGTACAGGATGAGGGAGGTCTGGTTAGTAAACAGTTCCTGTGAAAAAGCCTTCATGGTTTTAGTGGATGAGTCACCAGTGGCTGGCTGACTGCCAACAGAGTTAACTAGATTTTATTTTGTATTAGTACAAGCAGAGTTTCCAAAACAAAGGTTACAGTCCCAATATGCCCTGCTCTGCTTAGACCACATCAAAACCCACTGTGTTCAGTTTGGGGGCCACATTTTAAGTAGGACACCGAAAAGCTGGAATCTGTCCAGAGGAAAATGACCAGACTTTCAATCAGGGATTAGGACTGTTTTACCTGACCTCACAGGTGAAAGTTAGGACCAATAGGTGGAAATCACAGAGGTAGATTTAGGCTCCATGGAAGGTATTCAAGTACAAGTTAAGTGACCACTTATGCAGTATTTTGTAAGGGAAGTATTGCTTCAACAGCTTCAAGAGGTGGCTAATTGGTGTTATGTGGAATACTAGACCTAGGATCAGAAAGATCTGAGTTCAAATCCAAACTCTTGCCAGTTGTGTGACCCTGGGCAATTAAGATATCTCAATCTTGTTGGCTCAGTGGGGATAATAATAGCACTTACCTCACAGGGCTGTTGGAAGGATCAAAAGACATAATATATATAAAGTGCTTTGCAAAAGTTAAATGCTAGCTATTGTAATTCAACTATGAATTGGACAAGGTAAGCCCTAGAGTCAGTTTCAGCTCTGAAAATCTGTTAAGTTGTTGTACTGTTTTCAGTCTTGTCTGACTCTTCATGAGCCCATTTGGGATTTTCTTGGCAAATATCCTGGAGAGGTTTGCCATTTCCTTCTCCAGCTCATTTTACAGACGACAAAACTGAGTCAAACAAGTTGAAGTGACTTGCCCAGGGTCACCCAGTTAGTAAGTGTCTGATGTCCAATTTGTACTCACAAAGATAAATCATCCTGATTCTAGGCACAGCACTCTATCCATTGCACCACCTGACTACCTCAACAAGCCTTGGAGTCCCCTTCAGCTCTGAAAGTTTGTGAAGTTATTTTGCTGTGTTCCAGTTTCTGCATCTAAATCTAAACTATGTTTGAATCAGTTTGGCCCTGGCTGTGGTTTCCTGGATTCTTTAGATATCTATCAGATAAGGACAGTGGGTAAGAGAGCTAAGAGCAAAATTCTGGGGACTATTCATTCAAACTGAATTAGCAAAATGTGGTAGTTATATTTAAAACAAAGAGCATGGACTATTTTATAACTACACTCTAGAGATATCCAGTATCTAGTGAGCCTGATATTTGGAGATTCCCAATGAGGCAATTTTGCCTTGTAATTAGGAATTGGGAGCCCAATCCCCCAACTAGGATATTTGAGTATATCAAGTCTGGTAGCACCTAAACTGGAAAGGCCAAGGACTCTTAGATGCTGGAGACACCACCAAAGCACAGTCAGAGAAGGCAGAGCTACATGCAGAGCAGAAATGGGGTGGGGGAAAAGGGAATACAACAAGTTCTTGCCCTTGGGAAAAGTCTGAGATAGGTTCTCACCTGATGACCTGCTTCCCAAGACTCTGGGAACTGGAGAGAATGTTAATGAGACAATTCTTCCCCTTTCTTTTCTTGACTTTGGTAGTGGAATACAGAAATGTGCTCACCTGAAATGTCATGAAAGTATACTGAGAATGCCCAGCTGAAGAATGGGAAATAGGAAGCAGAGAACTGATGGAATCCTAATAAAGCTGCCCTCATGGGCCCCAAAGAACACCAGGCATGTCCTGATTTGACCACACAATCTGACTTTAACCACATCACAGGCCCCCAGATCCAATACAGCCACTGCCCGCAGATTCAATCCACATATTTAAACAGGTGTGTCCATGCACTCAGCCACAACCACATCATTCATCTAGCCCAAGACATGACCACAAAAACCAGCCAATCACAAAGCAGCAGGAACAGGATGTTTAAGCACCAAACCATAGAAAGCACCCCTCCCCATTACCTAATACCTTAACAAACTCCTCCTGGCTTTTTAATATTCACAATTTCTGTTGTGTAATCAGCACCATCACACTATAAAATTGCCTGTGTTGTCTTACTAAGGTGCTGCTTCCTCTTGGAACTCAACCCGTTGAAGGCATCATTCCCAATAAGTGCCTATATTTGGATGAGAGGCAGTCGATTGAATACTTTGAGAAGGTCGCACTGTTGAGGGCCAGGGTGGAGTGCAGTTGACAAGATCAGGATAGACCTTCGGGGAAACTGTTCTTTGAGACTGTGCTCATTATCATCCGGAATGGCTCTCCATGCCCCCCAGATGTTGCTGTCTCCATGAGACAAACAAGAGAATTACAGAAAACAAGGGATATGTAAAATAGATGCCCTCTAGGCCCACAGTCTGATTAAATCGGTCTCATAAGACTGGTTTAATCACTAGGGAGGAGACAAGCAGAATGTCTCGTAGGCTTGCAGTTTCTGTCTATAAATACCCGGACCCTCAGATCAATAAAGGCGGGTTGGTCTTTCTTCTCCTGCTTCCTGTGTCTTTCTTCTTCACCATATCACCGAGCCGTGTAGGGACACAGGCGGTCCGCTACAGTCCCACCACAACACACCATGCGACAGAACCAGAAAGTCAGAGTGGCTAGAATTTTTTATGTTCCATTAGTTAATTACAATTATATTGAGTACTCTAACATACTATGTGAGTGTGTTTTCCTTTGGATCATGTGAAGATGGGAAGGAGACACAAATCTTATTGGGATAGGGACAACAAACAAGTCGATTTTGATAAGTATGTAAAATGTGACATTTTAATCTTGACATTTTAAAGCCTAAATCAAGCCAAGAGAAGCCTGAGAAGGCCCTAGTGGACAGAAAGTGCTTCCTGGTGGATGCCGAGAACCCGGCAGGCTGCTCCCCTTTGCTTAGAGACCTGGGGTGGTAGCTTGAGTTTGGAGCACCACCTGGTGTTCTATGAGGAAATTGCATACTGAGTAGAAATTTCAGCCCACCTGGCTGGAAGGCACCCACTAGTGTCCAAGAAAGGACAGGTTGTTCTAAATTGAAGGAAACTATTATTAACCTGAAAGTTTGGTTAAAGTAGAGGCAACAAAAATAAGACCCCTTTTCAAAGTTACATTTTTGTAAATCATATAGTCCACAAAGAGCTCCTTTTAAATTTGTCAGCCTTGACACAGTTTTAAAATATATATCAATAATAGGTCAAAAATTTCAAATATGGACATAGTTCTACCCAGGATTTATGGATTTTACTGGTAATTAATGTCTTTTAACAAACAATGCTGCAGTTTAGGGCTTAGCTCCATTATAGCAAATGGTCAGTAGATTCCCAGCGTATGAAATTACAAGTCTTGTAGGTTGTGGAGTGACAGTGTGTGTACAAGAATGTTTCAATTTTTTTTCTGTTATTCCAACTTAAAACTCAATACAATCTTTTGCTTTACAATTTAATTTTATAAAAGTAAAACTTTATTTGGATACAAGATAATCAATATACTGCTTCACATAGATATTGAAATAATACATAATACTGTTTTGGGGATAGCTGATCTTTGGTTAAATGTGTTGCCTCATTATGAAGGTCATAGACAGCTGTCGCAGTGAAATCACTAATCAAAATTAGCTATCAGAATTCCATGTGCATTTTTAAAATGACCAAGCAAATGAAGTTTTTTGGGGGTTTGTTTGTTTGTTTGTTTTTGCACCCAAACCTTTCCCCCAAATATCCCTTCTCCCCTATCTGGTTTTAAGGACAGTGTTAAAGGGGAAAATTTTAAGCTCTTTATATTCTAGGAATCATCTTTGTCAGAAAGAGTATTTGAGAAACTTTCTCCTTTTCCTTCTTGGGAAGAAGTTGAAAAATTAAATATTCTTTCCTTGGTTTGCTAGTAGTTAAGATCACTCATATGCTGATTCTAACACATCAGGAAGACAAACTTTTTTAAGTATGAGATTTGCAAAAAAAAAATATTCGGTAAAGTCCCTGGTATCTATTAACTGCCCTTTCTGTAACTTCCTTCTTGAATAGATAAGGAAAAGAAAACCAATTGCCCTTAAATGGCCTCAACTTATCAGTCTCCATTTAAAGAAGAAAACTTCAGTATGGCAATTCACCAGTACAGTTTTGGTATATACCGAACATCGCTAGAAATTCCTATTCATGAGAGCTGTATCATCATATTATTGTATGTAGAAACACTATATGTAGGAATGTGGAATTTACATTCTAAAAAGGGGTGCAATTTTCATGCACTGATTAATTTTTTTTTAATGTGCCCATAAGCACAACGCTTTGAGTCAACTGTGTAATATCTGTAGTGGCTATTATAATGGTGAATCATGTGAGAATGTACTGAATATACAGGTATGCCACAGTTTTTGAAATGTAATGCATTGATTCAGTATTCACTTACCTTCCTGAAGGCATCAAAAATGAAACACTTTCAATTTTAACAATATTTATTGTCTGTAATTCTTTTTTCTTTAGAAGTATTTTTCTGATGATGAAAATAGAAAAGTAGGCCTGATGTCAAACAAATTTATTTTCTATATTTCTCACTGTGATCATAGCACTAAGAAACGTGCTCCAAATTATTTTTAAACATTTTATCCACATGAAAATTTACAATGAGCAAAATAAGACAATCAGTTAAAATTAGAAATGAACAGTGTTAACAATAATAAAATGGCCTTGTTTTCTGTAGCAATAAAATGACCAAGTACAATGACTTGATTTAATAAAATCATCCTTCAAAAGCTGCTGCTATGAGTATTTTTAACCATAAAAATGTCCTAATCAAATGCATTCCTCCCTTTTTTTACTGTTGTTGCGTATTGCATTGGATTTGATGAGTATTCCAACACTCCAGAATGTACCTAGTTCACAAATCAGTGTAAACATATTGATGTGTTTACAGATACTGTAAAATGCATGTTTTCCCTGGAAAGAGAAAAAACTCAAATAAAATGAAAGTAGTGCTACTAAAAAAAAATAATAAACTAGAGGCAACAGGCTAAATGGATACATTTTCATTATTTATTATAGATTAATTCATTCTCTTTAAAGTGATAGTACGTGGAGTCCACAGAGCTAGATATATTAAATCTGGCTACCAGATACCAAAATATTAAATTAAATTAAATTAAATTAAACAGCCTTAAATCTGTTTTAGGACAAAAGAAGGTGTTCTGTGTCCTTCAAATTTATGGTCTCCATAAGTGATTAACTAGACCATTAGAAAGGAATTTCTTAATTGTACAGGTTGTAAATACATTAAGATAACAGAGTTTGACAAAGTTTCAAATAGAAATTATGACCCAAGATGTCTGTGTTTTCTTTACCATTAACATGCCATAACATAGTATATGTCCACAAAATATTAAGATATGGAAAATGTCCCATTATTCAGAAAAAGTGTCTTAGGTTAAAGGTCTCTTAAGAAATGCCAAGGCAGCCCTTTTATTGACAGGAAGAGGTACTCTCTGAGTTTACTTCCGAGAGAACAAAAAGATTATTCTAAAATTTTATATTCAATGTTATTACTATCTATACCCCACACTCCTTTACATGCAAAATAAGGGGCTGGACTGTGTGCTTTCAGGGGTCCCTTCTAGCTTTGAGTAAGCATGGAATTTTCTGTCTCACTGGTCTATGTCCTAGTGATTAATTCCAAGGATTGGAAAGGTGGCTGAGGACTCCTGCCCATTCCTCAGCATTTTACTCCAAATATTCTTTCAATATTATATTGTAGGTAACTAGTAAACATTACTTCCACACAGTAAACATTGAAAATAAAACCTAATGCTCAACTGATATATGTAATAATGGGGATTATTGAAGGATTTTATTAAAGACACTGAAATATCAAATGAAAAGTAAGTAACAAGGTATATGAAATCTACTCAGCTTGGGTACTAACAAATATCCTGAGAATAACCTTGAGAGAATTTACTGTTATCTTAGAAGGAGATGGGGATGGGGAGGTGAAAGGCTACCATATCTTAGAGTTGGGCAGAGAAGGACAAAACCTTTTTAAGGAAAAAGAAAGAAAGAAAGAAAGAAAGAAAGAAAGAAAGAAAGAAAGAAAGAAAGAAAGAAAGAAAGAAAGAAAGAAAGAAAGAAAGAAAGAAAGAAAGAAAGAAAGAAAGAAAGAAAGAAAGAAAGAAAGAAAGAAAGAAAGAAGGAAAGAAGGAAAGAAAGAAGGAAAGAAAGAAGGAAGGAAAGAAGGAAGGAAAGAAGGAAGGAAAGAAGGAAGGAAAGAAGGAAGGAAAGAAGGAAGGAAAGAAGGAAGGAAAGAAGGAAGGAAGGAAGGAAGGAAGGAAGGAAGGAAGGAAGGAAGGAAGGAAGGAAGAAACAAAGGAAGATGTTGAACTTTTGACATGAAGATTTACATGACAAGTGACTGTGTTTCAAAGTTAAACTTATCAACTCAAAATGCAAGTAGGGACAATTGCAATAAGCCAATACAAATTTTCTTCTGCTTAATGAAGGCTGCACGTGAAGTTTCAATAAATAGACAATAAAGAGCAGTTATAGCAATAATTAGAATAATAATGCTGATAACCCATCACAGCCTCACTTCTACAAGATTAATTCATACATGGGTACCATGTAATTCACACATTGGGTGTGAATTACAACAGTCAAAATGAGGTAATAAGGTTAATTTTTTTAAAAAAGGCCCCCTCAGACACTGCCTCTCATAGTGTCATTCTTACCTGAGGCTGATCTATTGATCAATAAACATTTATTAAGTGCCTACACTGGGCTGAATTCTGAGGATACAAAAGGAGGCAAAAGAAGGGCCTTCTCCTCAAGGAGCCTACATTCTAATGATAGAGATCACAAGCAAACAAATATGTACAAAACAAGCTACATACAGAATAAATAGGAAATAATTCGCCAAGGAAAGGCATTGGAATTAAGAGGTACTGTCACTGTCGTTGTTATTAGATATAACCCAAAGGAGAAGAAGGAAGGCCAGGAAACCATGACTGAGGAGGGGCTCAGAGAGGACTGGAGGGAACCTTTTCTGAGAGAAAAAGAACAGTCTCAGACGTTCTCTATAAGACCCAAGCTGAGATGAATATAATTATTTCTAAAACTGAGGAGCTAGGGAAAGAAAGTGTTGGTTTCTGCATAACATGGAAAAATCAAAGGGATCCCCCTCCTCAGAATACGAGTGTGCTGGGGCTGCCTGCCCAGTACAAAGGCATAAAATTTTCTCCAGTTTCTTCACTGCTATATATTAGAATTAGCAGCATTTCCCTTCATATGCCCTACATACCATTCAGTTTTTTCCATCAGGTCTCTTTTGGAAGATAGAGTTTTAAGAAAGGAGGTTGGTGTTTTTTAATTTTAATGTTCATTTTATTGTCCTTTTTTTATTATTTACATTTCTGTTGTATTCTTCTCTCCCACCCTTCCTAGAAAGCTATTCCTTGTAATAAAGAATATTTTTAAAGGAGGAAGAAAGAAAAAATTTCCAAAAAACTAACCAACATATAAAAAAAAAACACATGACATTATATGTAGTGTTGTACACTAATCAATCCCCATCTCTTTTCTTTCAGAGCAACCTTGGTTGTTATGATTTTGTAGCATTTCAGTTGTTTTGGAAGATTCTGAAGATTATCTGGCAGGATAAGGTACCGGACACTGAGATCCTTACTTGAGCTAAATTGCCAAGCATTCAAACTGTGCTTCAGAGAGCTCAACTCGGATGCGCTGGCCACATTGTCTGAACGAAAAATGTACACTTGCCAAAAAGTCTACTTAATGGAGAACTCACATGAGGCAAGCGATCACATGGTGATCAGAAGAAGCGATACAAGGACACTCTCAAGGTCTCTCTCAAGAACTTTGGGTTTGATTGTGTGACGTGGGAGATACTGGCCCAGGACCACTCAGTATGGCATGCCCACATCAGAGAAGGTACTGTGCTCTATGAGCAAAGCAGAATTGAGGCAGCCCAAAGGAAACATAGGGTGCACAAATTTGGAGTATCCACTCCAAGTGTTCACACAGACTATTTGTGCCCAATCTGTGGTACAGCAGTTGAGCTCATATTGGTCTGATCAGCCACAGTTGGACACTTTGAAACTTGACTTTATCATGATGATGTCATTTTGGTCCTCTGAGAACAAAGGACAACAACCACCACAGTTGTTATTCAGCACTTAGTACAATGCCTAGCATGCAGTAAGTGGTTAATATTTGTTGATTTTTTAATTGTTTGTTATATCCATTTACATTACTGCAATCATTGTGTATATTGTTTTCCAGGTTCTGCTCAACTCACTATGCATCAGGTTCATGTAAGGTTTCCCAGGTCTCTACATTTATTGTAATTATCATTTCTTATGGAACAGTCATATCTCACCAGGTCTGCATACTACAGTTTGTTTAGTTATTCCTCAATTGATGAAGATCTACTTTTTCTTTACTATCACAAAAAGTGATAGCAAATATTTGTGTATATATAGAATCTTTACTTATGCCTAACTGGAAATTCTGAATCAAAAGAGTGTAGTGTTTATTTTTTGCATAATTTCAAATTGCTTTTAGCAAGGATTTTGATGTCTCTTTCTCAAGGTTTTTATCTCATGTGAAGCTTGTAAACAAAAGTATCTCCAAATGTTCCTTTATCTCTTCTGTGTGACTATTGTTTTTCACCCCCATTATTACATGAAACCTATTTTTACTTGAAAAGAAATTCTGTTTCCTTCGCTCTGAATCCTTCCACAGATAATTATTGTTCCCACCATCAACAACATTTCACAGCCCAGGGTCATCCACATCTAAGCATTATCCATTATCAGGATTAGTTAGAGCTTGGGTCCTCAGACTGGGAATCACACTGTGTGCATAAAATTTTTTTCCTTACCTTTCCTCTTACTTCCTGGATCCTTTCTTCAAACTTCCTAGTTATCCCCAACTTCCTCAACACTTGGTACCTAAGGCCACTTCTCCTCTCTTTCACTTCTAAACCCATGGCAATCTAGTTTTCAGACTCATCATTAAACTGAAACATCTTCAAAGTTAGCAATAATCTCTTAATTACCAAACCTGATGACCTTTTATCAATATTCATCTTCCTGGACCTATTTGCCTTTGACTTTGTCAATCACTTTCTCTGGATACTCTCTCCTCTCTGGGTAGAGAGTTCAGCCGTGAGGGAAGATTGTTGCAAGGCTTATTAAACTATCTTTCCAGAATGAAAGTGAATTTATATTGCTTACTAGAGGATGGATACATGCCTATACACATTATTCATAGCTATATTTATGTCATTTTTCACTATGTTTGTGTGAAAGCATATTTTTTCTAAAAAACTTCTTTTCTATTTCCCTAGAATCTTTAAGAAATATTTCTCTAAGCCAAAACCCTTTCCAGAATATCCCTTCAGGAAAGTGGTTAGAACAAAAACTAAGGCCTTTCTTAAGAAAATGGATTAAGATGATAAGCAGACTTTTGTCTAGAAAATATAGTTATTTCTCTACCACTTGAAGTGATTTGTACCATGACCCACCTTAGGGCACTGATCTCTTTTGTATTCAAGGTTGAGATAATGTTACAAAAAGGAACTCTTTTTAGTCCTTTAAGGAAAATAGCTCACAATGAAAATGAGGTGTGATTTTTTTTTTTTGGAATATTATCCCAAAACTGCATTGTAAAATATTATGATCTTTTTCTTGCCCAAAACTTCTATAAATATTACCTCAAATTCTTTTGGAGAACAGTCATATTGGAGGGCATGAGAAACAATGACAATTTGGACGTGTGTGTATGTGTGTGCGTGCATGTGTGTGTGTGTGTGTGTGTGTGTGTGTGTGTGTGTGTTTGTGTATCCTAGAAATAGCTTGGGTAGAGAATGATATATTTTAAATAATGATATATTTAAAATAATTTTATATTACTAAAAATAGCACTGCTTCTAAAAGACTTAAGCCTAAATCTCAGAACACATTATTAGTGTGATTTTTTTTTCACAAGTTTAATGGTATTTGGGGACAAGAATTCACTATTTGACTAAAACTGCTGGGAAAACTGGAAAACAATAAGGAAGAAACTAGGTAAAGAGTAACATGTTACACTGTATACCAAGATTAGGTCAAAATTGGTACATGACTTAGACATAAAGGGTGATGATACCATAAACGAATTAGTTTACCTGTCAGATTTATGAACAAGAGAAGAAGCAAAAGCAATGCAACCAAAATTTTTTAAAAAGCCGAAAAATAGGAAACAATTTTTATAGTATCTCTGATAAAGGCCTCATTTCTCATATATATAGAGAACTGAGTCAAATTTGTAAGGATACAAGTCATTCCCTAATTGACATTGTTAAAGGATATGAACAAGTAGTTTTCAGGTACAGAAATCAAAATTATCTATAGTCAGATGGAAAAAATGCTCTAAATCACTATTGATTAAAACAACTCTGAGTTATCACCTCACACCTATCAGACTGGCTAATATGACAGAAAAGGAAAATGATACATGTTGAAGGGGATGTTAGAAAATTGGGGCACGAAACAAACAGGCCTCAGAACCTGCAGTCTGGGAGCAGAACAGAAGCGCTGAGCAGTTAGGTGTTCCATTTCAAGGGGGGATATTGACCCTTTCAAACCTTCTCTCCCAGGGAAATGTGGTGGGATTGCAGCAGAGACCTCCTCATTTCTTAGACAAGCTGGGAAAGAAGTGCCTCTTGTCCCCGGAATCAATGTTGGAATGCCCCTTAGAAGCTATCTAGTCCTATCTACCATCTCCGGCAAGAGTACTATCTGCATCAACATTGAGTAGTAAGCACACCTTCCCCTAGATCATACTACCTCAGGAGAGCCAAAAACTTATAAGTCCCCAGAATTACCTCTGAAAATAGCTTCATAAAAAACCTGAAACTTGAAACAGTGCCCTCCCCACTTGGGAAGAAAGCCCCACTTACGAAAAAAGTTAAAATCAAGAAATAGGCTGGAAAATAAGCAAACAAAAGAAAGAAATTCTGACTAGAGAAAGTTACTATGGTGACAAGGAAGATCAAAACACCTGTATCCAAGGTCTCCAAGAAAAATATGAATTGATCTCAAGCCATGGAAGAACTCAAAAAGGATTTTAAAAATCAACTAAGAGAGGTAGAAGAAAAATTGGGAAAAGAAATGAGAGTGATGCAAGAAAATCATGAAAAAAGAATCCACAACTTGATAAAGGAGGCACAAAAAAGTACTGAAGAAAATTACATCTTAAAAAGCAGAATAGGCCAAATGGTAAAAGAGGTACAAAAATTCAATGAAGAAAAGAATTCCTTAGAAAGCAGAATTGGCCAACTGGAAAAAGAGGTACAGAAACTTACTGAAGAAAATGATTCCTTAAAAATTAGAATTGGGTAATTGAAAGCTAATCACTTTATGAGACATCAAGAAACAATCAAACAAAATCAAAAGAATGAAAAAATACGAGAAAATATTAAATATCTCATTGGAAAAACAACTAACCTGGAAAATATATCCAGGACAGACAATTTAAGAATTATTGAACTACAAAAAAAAAAAAAAACTTATTGAACTACCTGAAAGTCATGATCAAATAAAAGAGCCTAGATATCATCTTTCAAGAACTTTTCCAGGAAAACTACCCAGATATTCTAGAACCAGAGGGTAAAATAGAAATTGAAAGAATACACCAATCACCTCTTGAAAGAAATCCCAAAACTCCCAGAAATATTATAGCCAAATTCCAGACTTCCCAGATAAGGAGAAAATGTTGCAAATGCAGCCAAAAAGAAACAGTTAAAATATTGTGGAGTCATAATCAGGATAATGTGAGATTTAGCAGCTTTTACATTAAAGGATTAGAGGGTTTGGAATATGATATTCCAGAAGGCCAAAGAGCTAGGATTATAACGAAGAATCACCTACCCAGCAAAACTTAGTACAATTCTTCAAGGGAAAAAAATGGACATTCAATGAGATAGAGGACTTTTAAGCATTCCTGATGAAAAGACCAGCACTGAATAGAAAATCTGACTTTCAAATACAAAATACAAAAGAAGCATAAAAAGGTAAACAGGAAAAGAGAAATCATAAGGAATTCAATATGGTTAAACTGTTTATATTACTACATGGGAAAAAGATATTCATAACTCCTAAAAACTTTCTTATTATTAAGGCAGTTAAGAGTGTACATAGAAAGCAGATGCGTGAGTTGAATGTGAAGTTATGCTTACCTTAAATAAAATTAAGAGATTAGAAAAAAATGTACCGCAAGAAGGGGAAAAGGAAGAGGTAGAATGGGATAAATTACCTGGCATAAAAGAGACTCTACAGTGCAGGGGGAAATGGGGGAAATGGGGAGGGGAACACGTGAATCTCACTCTCATCAGAATTGGCTTAAAGAGGGAATATACACACTCACATGTAGAAATCTATCTTACCATACAGGAAAGTGCGAAGGGGATAAGAGAAGGATGTATGTGTATACGTGTGTGTGTGACCATTGACAGAAGGGAGGGCAGTTTGGAGAAGGTAAAAGTCAGAAGCAAAACACTTTTGAAAATGGACAGGCTAAAAGGAGAGAGGAGAATGATAAATAGGGAACATAGGATGGAGGGGAATACATAGTTGGTAATCATTGCTGTGAAAAAAATTTTTTACAGTGATTCTCTGATAAAAATCTCATTTTTCAATCATATAGAAAACAAGTCAAAATTATAGAAATAAGACCCACTCCTCAACTGACAAATGGTCAAAGGATATAAACAAGCAATTTTCAGATAAAGTAATCAAAGCTGTCTATAGTCATATAAAAAATTCTAAATCACTATTGGTGAGAGAAATGAAAATTAAAACAACTCTTAAGCTACTGCCTCATATAACATGAGGAAAATGACAAATGTTGGAGATGTGGGAAATTTAAAACACTCTTGGTGACCATTCGGGAAAGCAATTTAGAACTATGCACAAAGGGCTATAAAACCATACATACCTTTTAACTGAATAATACCACTACTAAGTCTATATCCCAAAGGGATAAAAAACAAAAAAGGACCTTTGTGTGCAAAAATATTTATAGCAACTCTTTTTGTGATGGCAAAGAATTGGAAATTGAGGGGATGGTTGAACAAATTGTTGTATATGATTGTGATGGAATATTATTGTACTTTCAGAAATGATGAGCAAGATGCTCTCAGAAAAACACTAAAAGACTCAAATGAACTGATGCAGAGAAATGAGCAGAACCAGGAGAACGGTAACAGCAATAATGATCCAAGACAATTCTGTAGGACTTATGCTGTCCATCTCCAGAGAAAGAACTAGTAGAGCCTGAATGCAGATCAGAGATACTTTTCCTTTATTTTCCTTTGTGTGTGTATTTGTGTTTTCTTTCACAGACTGACTTACATGGAAATGTATTTTCCATGACTATACATGTATAACCTATGTTAAATTGCATGCCTTCTCAATGAGGTGGAGAAGGGAAGGAGAGAGATTATGAAACTCAAAATTTGGGGGAGAAAAGAATGTTAAAATTGTTTTTATGTGTAATTGGGATAAAACAAAATATTAATAAGATTAAAAAAATAAAATGCTATAAATGACAAAGAAAAAAATTGAAACATTAATGTGAAGCTAGTGAAGTTGTGAACTGATCCAACCATTCTGGAGAGCAATTTGGAACTACACCCAAAGGGCTATAAAATCGTGCATACTCTTTGATCCAGCAATACCACTACTAGGTCTGTATCCCAAAGAGATCATTAAAAAGAGGAAAGAAGCACTGGTACAAAAATATTTATAGTAGCTCTTTTTGTCATAACAAAGAATTAGTAAATGAAGGAATGTCCATCAATTGGGGAATGGCTAAACAAGTTGTGGTATATGGTTGTAATAGAATACTATTGTGCTATAAGAAATGACAAGTAGGTCAACGTTAGAAAAACATCAGAAGACTTGCATGAACCGATGCAGAGTGAAGTGACCAGAATCTGGAGAACGTCATAAACAGTAACAATAATGTATGAAGATCAACTGTGAGTGACTTACCTGTTCTCACCAGTACAAGAATCAATTAGCAACACAATTCCAAAGGACTCATGATGAAAAATGCTATCCACCTCCAAAGAAAGAACTAATGGAGTCTGAATATAGATTGAAACATACTATTTTTCACTTTCTTTCTGTTTTCATGATATTTTTTTGTCTATGATTCCTTTTACAATATGCGTAATATGGAGATGTATGTTGCATCATTGCATATGTATAATCTATGTAAAATTGCTTGCCTTCTCAATGAAAAGGAAGGGGAGGGAAGGGGGAGAGAATTTGAGACTCAAAATTTTAAAAGTGAATGTTAAAATTGTTTTTATATGTAATTGGAACAAATAAAATATTATTCAAATAAAAGTTTAATGGTACCATTTATACACATTCCTATCCCTCTTGGAAAGCCAGTGGGGAACTAGTACCTCTTCAAAAGACTTCCATGTTCAACTAAATAAAGGTGAGAGACCTTTTAAGCCCTTATAGGAAGTTTTTTATATGGAAAGCTGTCCCATCCTCAAGAACTTCTGATTAAAGTCACAGAATCTAACCATTTGAGAAAAAGGCCAAATCTATTTATGCTTAACTCTTCATGTCAGTTTTGGTGGTCCCCTAACCTTGTGCTGTAGATGGCAAGCCTTATTATCTTATGCCAATATGAACCCTTCTTTTAGCATCTTTAAATTAGCTACTCTTCAGAAAAATAAGCCAGTTTCACCCATCTAAGTGCACCTGACAGCAAAAGACTGTGCCTAACCCTAAGAGCCTGGGTAACAGATTAGTTTTCCTCCTCACCTTCTTAGTATCATCAGGAAGCAGGTCACCTGGGACCAGGGGCCCACTCTGTGAACAGAAGCTTGATGACTCCCAGATGTTCTGGGAATTCTATGAACCTGGTAGCTTTTTGTCCAGAGACTTCCAACTGGTTAAAAGGGATAAATTTGGTATTTTTCACCATTTTGTAGTTTGTCTATCAGTATGTCATGTGTTTAGAGATATTGAGGCCTAAGGCTAGGGGAAAAAGTTGAAATGATGAGGGAAATTTCTTCATGAAAGAACCACACTGTACCCTCATGACTGAGCTCCCAGCAATATCAGTTGGTTAACAATAGCAGTCTTGAAAATTGCCTCAGTCACTTTGGAGCTTGTGAGAAGAGGAAGTTGTTGCAGCAAACAAAACCAGCACTATTTGGTACAAAAATGAATTGATGTTGCTATATGAGAGTGGAAGACAGTTGGAGTGCCCCTCTGACCTCTGGGCCCAAATCTCAAAGCTTCATGTCACTTCTTTCCTGGCTTCCCATTGACTGTTTGACTCAGAAACTAGAATTCCGATCCCTACTTGATTTTGTTTCAGCTTGTCCTGCTACTTCTTAAACATGCCTATGTCTCCATTTCTACAAGATTTTGACTTCCAAATTTTTCTCCCTCCTTCTCCCTCTTCTGAAAATGGTAGGCAATTTGATATTGATTATTCATGTCCTATCATGTAAAACATATTTTCATATTAGTCACTGTTGTGGAAGAAGAAACAGATCAAAAGGAAAAAATCAGGAAAAAGAATAACTGA
Source organism: Notamacropus eugenii (assembly GCF_028372415.1). Taxonomy (NCBI): domain Eukaryota; kingdom Metazoa; phylum Chordata; class Mammalia; order Diprotodontia; family Macropodidae; genus Notamacropus; species Notamacropus eugenii. The sequence goes on from NC_092876.1 coordinate 324,678,842, forward strand.
AAAAATATGCTTCTATCTGCATTCAGAGTCCATCAGTTCTTTATCTGTATGTGGAAGTATTATCCATTGTGAGTCATTTGGAGTTGTCTTAGATCCTTTCATTGCAGAGAGGAGTTAAGTCTATCAAAGTCAGCCATCGATCAATGTGGCTGTTACTGTGTACACTTCTCCTGGTTCTGCTCCTTTCACTCAGCATCAGTTCATGTAAGTCTTTCCTGGTTTTACTGAAATCTGCCTGCTCATCATTTCTTGTAGCACAATAGTATTTCATTCTATTCGCATATCACAGCTTGTTCAGGTGTTCTCCAATTGATGTACATCTCCTCAAATTCAATGATGAAGAGAAATAATGAGAAATAAAAACCTGGAAAGACTTATATGAATTGATGCTGAGTGAAATAAGCAGAACCAGAAGTGTACACAGTAACATCGCTCGATGACTGACTTTGATAGACTTAGCTCTTCTCAGTGATGCAAGGAATCTGAGACAACTCCAAAAGACTCACGATGGAAAATACTTCCACATACAGTTAAAGAACTGATGGACTCTGAATGCAGATCAAAGCACACTATTTGCTCTACTTTTCTCTTGTTTTGTTTTTTCTTTCTCATAGTTCCTCCCATTAGTTCTAATTCTTCTTTATGTCATGACAATGTGAAAATATGTTTAATATGAATGTACAAGTAGAACCTACATCAGATTGCACGCCATTTTGGGTAGGAGGGAGGAGACGGAGAGGGAGAAAATTTAAAACTCAAAATCTTACAGAAGTGAATGTTGAAAACTAAAAATAAATATATTTTTTAAAAAGGGCTGCTATAAATATTTTTGTACATGTAGGTCCCTTCCCTTTTTTATGATCTCTTTGGAATACGTACCTAATAATGGTTGCTAGATCAAAAGGTATGCACAGTTTGGTTGCCCTTTGGGCATACTTCCAAATTGCTCTTCAGAATGGTTGGATCAGTTCACAACTCCACTAACAATGCATTAGCGTCCCAATTTTCCCATATACTCTCCCACATCTATCGTTTTCCATTTTCCTTTTTTGTCGTATTATCCAATCTAATACATGAGATAGTACTTCAAAGCTGTTTTAATTTGCATTTCTCTAATCAAAAGTGATTTAAAGGGGCACCTAGGTGGTGCAGTGAATAGAGTACTGGCCCTGGAGTCAGGAGAACCTGAGTTCAAATCTAACCTCAGACACTTGACACTTATTAGCTATGTGACCTTGGGCAAGTTACTTAACCTCAATTGAGTTGTCTTCCACCCTCCAAAAACAGTGATTTAAAGCATTTCTTCATATGCCTATAGATATCCTTGATTTCTTCAACTGAAAACTGCCTTTTCATATTCTTTGACCTTGACAAATATTTATTTAGGGCTTACTATGTGCCAGGCACTCTACTTAAGTGATAAATTACAAAGAACAAAGATCCCTGTTCTTAAGGAATTTAACACTTTAATGGGGAGAAAGTATAAATATGTGAGGAAAGGAAGGAGTGAGGGAGGGAAAGGAGAAGAGAGGAAATATTCATATAAGGCCTACTATTAAGGTCCGGGCACTGTGCTAAGTGCTTTACAAATATGATCTCATTATATGTAATATTATCTCAATTAAATATCATTAATTATTATTAAATATTTAAAATATTATCCCAGTACATGTCAGTATATCAACAAGGTGGGGGAGAGAGACAGAAACAGAGACACAGAGAGAGGGATATACATAAAGTATACAAAATGACAAGACAGTTTGGGAAGGGAGAACATTAGTAGCTGAGGGGAATCAGGAAAGGTTTCATGTAGGCAGTACTTGAGCTGAGTCTTCAGGGAAAAAGGAATTTTAAAACAGGAGGAGAAGAGGAAGTCCATAATGGGAATACTTACTTCTCAGTGTCTTGAGCCATCTTTTCAATAGTGTTATACTTCCCTTGATTCAAGAACCTATGCAGAAACCTTAGAAAAATCTCTTCAGTGGACAGCCTGGTAAACTAAAGTCAACTCCTCAACTTTCAAAATTAAATGACCAAAATTTGTCAGAAAGAACTTTTATTTAAAGAAAAGCAATATCTGTAGCCATCATATATACTTAAATATTCTAATCACAGTAAATTGAAGTTTTGTACCATCCCAGAATTTCCCACAACAAATATTTGAATTTTACTTACCATCCCTAGATAAAAAATATTTTCAATGGTCTGCTGTATTCCCTCTACTGCTATTGGTGTGATTACCTGTACAATTCTGTAACTACTTTTGGGGCTACCAATTCTCTTCACTTCTTCATACTTAAACCACTTCCATTCCTTCAAGGCCTAATTCAGGTGCCACCTTCTCTATGGAGCAGTTCATCCCTTCCCATCCCACCTCTCCATTTAACTGAGAGATCTCTCCTCTGCCCTTTCCACACTATCCTTTGTATCACACTATGTGGTAGCTTTCCTTAAGCCTGTGAGAGACAGCTTGCCACTATTCTAATTATCCAGCAAGGCAATTTAATTAGCTGAATTCATTATATGGATTGCCTAGCAAGCAGCACTCTACTCAAGCTACTGACCAATCCTCATAAGCACATGTCCAAGAGAACTTTTTGTACCAATTTTTGAGTGGGGTGAGGTAGTTATATTTGACTTAAAGTCATACCTGTGATTTCATAGGTTTCGGAAACTCCTTTCAAGGAAATTTCCTTTACCAATGTAGATGGGGTTTGTGTCTTCTCCGTGTTCTTCATCCATGTTCTAACCCAAATGTAGCTAGCCTGGCAGGGTCCTCCTCTGACTATGGCTCCTCTGTCCCCAGCCTACATGTGTCCTTGAACTGTGTGATGCCCCCCCACACCTCATCCTCCTTCCTGCCTCCCTCCCTTCCCCACATCATCAGTGGACGTATCACATTATGTAAAAAATCACTTTATTAGAGGTGTGCAGAAAGCAAGAAGTGTCTGTATATAATAGTCTAAGTTTAATCCGCATTACTGACATTATTTTGGTCAACCCTGACCAAAAAGCCACAGCAGCTCCTGCAACTGCTGTTAACTCTTAAAAAAAAAAAAACCACAAAGAACTCAGACAGGTTATCAAAACCACAGTTAACTCTGAAAATAAAACGAAACAAAATAAAACCAAAGAGCTAACAAAGCTTATAAGCAAAAAGCTTTCTTCCATTGGAGGAGGGAAACTAGACACATATGTGACCACCTCCCTCCCCTGTAGGAGAGCCACTTTAGTGTGGACAAATCTCAATACTTTTATTAATGGTTACTCAGTGTGTTGCAGCCCTGACAGTGAGGGCTAACAGTAATAATGAGGGAAGTTGATTCATAGCAGGACTTCATCACCAGAACATGGATACTACAGGTGTCTGTCCAAGCTCAGAGACCACCTGATGCTGGTGTGAAACAGTTTTGGGATTTTGCTGTGGCTGAGTTCATCCAGAGGGTGAATGCAAAAGATTATTGTTATACTAAGCTCAGGATACAGCTTGCAAAAACAGAGTGTTTCTTAATAGTAAAAAGACAAGAGTAAAAAGAAAGGCGTGGTCTTGGCATGAGGATCCTGACAACAGTTTTTCTATCACTGTCTTAAGTGAATACAATCAATAAAACAATAAATTGAGCCCTTGCTTACTACAAGATTTCAAAATATATTTAAAATCTCCTTTTTAGTTGACCTAAAAATATTAAGAAATAACATTTTTCTACCTCAAAATCCTTTCAGAGCTTTTCCACTTAGGGAAGTTAATAGAAAGTTAACGAAAAAATTAAGACCTAGGATGAGGGTTGAGAAATGAATTGAGGGTAGTAACCAAACTTAGAACAAAAAATACTTATCTAGCATTTAGAGCATTCCTTCCCCATTCCCTGAATGAGTGCAGCTAATATGTACTCTATCTGTCCATCTAATCACTTTGTACATCTACTCCTTTGTTCTTGTTATGACTAAGCTACCTGTGAATTGATTGCCAATTTCCAAGGTGTCAATGCTCACAAGGAAAAGCAAACAGTCATTTTAGGGATCAGAGCTGGCTCCAGCATGTTAAAAATGCAGAAACCCCTGGAAAAAACTATCCCATGATGGCTGTTATCACTCACTTTTGTATGAAAGAATTTCAGATTCTTGAGAACAAATGTGTCACTGCCAGCTGTTGGGTAGTGGCAGATGGACGACCAGGCTGTAGATCAGAGCTGTCAGACATGGCTCCTAACATCCCTAGGTCAAATTAAATTAGACAGGGCAGAGAGGGAGTGTAACGATGCACATCTCTTATATAAATAGATGGTACTTTTTACACTGAAGCTTACAACCAAATCATTGTTACTGATTTCTATGGTTCCACCAATTCTCTCTGCTTTTACTTGTCTAAAATGTAAGCTTCTATCTCATCTATCATGCCTCCAGCAACTGGGAATTTGCCTCACAGAAAGGCCTCTTTTCTAGGGTTTTCAAACATGACAAGGATCAGAACTGAGACAAAAGACAGGAAATGTACAGGACCCATTGTCATCATCTTCATCATGAGTTTATAGCACCCTACTATGTACCAAACACTGTGCTAAGTTCTTTACAAATATTATTTCATTTGATCCTTATAATAACCCTGGGGAGGAGAAAGAGAAGTTGGTGGCTTTGCACAGCAATCCCTCACTTAAATCCAGTTCATTTGCATGTCATGGCAGGACCTCCCTGGTGTCATGGTCCTCTTTGAAAATAAAGGACAAACAAGGACAACCCTAGGAAATAAGTGTTATTATTATCCCCATTTTATAGTTGAAGAAACTGAGGCAACTAGAGATTAAGTGACTTACCAAAGGTCACGTAACTAGCAAGTATCTAAGACTGAATTTGAACTCACCTTGTTGAGTCCAGGCCCAGTTTCTATCAACTACACCACCTAAGCTGTCTCTAAACATCTGACAGCACTTCTCTTTAAAAAGAAATTCTGGCTAACAAATATAAATCTGCATGAAATTCTGTTTTATTTTTCCTTAGCTTCCTGAATCCCCTCATTTACTGGCAAGTCCCCCATTTGGCTTTCATTTTGGGTACCTCTTCTTGTGGGCTGACCTGATCCACTTCTAGGATGCCTCCTATGATGCTTCCTTTTACTGGTATGACTCTTCCATGCTTATCCCTCTGGACTGTCAGTACTCCAAATTGCATCCTGGTCATGGGCTCTGCCCTTTTTGTTACTTACTTCAGATGCATCATCTCCACCCAGCAAAAAAATCAATTTGTCCAAATGTTATGGCACCCCATTTGTTAACACTTAGCTTTTAAATACAGGTGGCCTGATTATGACAGGAATAAAGAGACAGGAACAAGGTGATTGGATGAACAGATGTAGCACACTCACTAATTCTCTAGACACTACATAAAAAGCATTTTTTTTCCTAAGCTTGCTTACCATCCTTCATCCATTTCCCAGCCCTCACTCCAGGTCTTCAGTCTTTCATTCTTAACATCCTATGCATATTCCTAAACAGACAAGCTCAGAAAAGATTTTAAGCTGGAAAATATTTATTTCTTACTATTTCCCATTAACCTAAAAGATTTTCAATATGCTCCCACACCTTGTAGCAGCTAATGGCCCCTGGTTGTGATAATATGACTGTTTTATGTGAGACTAAGTAAGGTATGCCACTAACAAAGGGTGAGAACTAAAAAATCCAGTCCAACAATAGTTTGTTGAGTTCAGTGAATTTGGCATCAAACTGGATGGATAGCTGTTTGAAATGACTGCCTTCACTCCCTTTGCTTCTCCATTCTGCACTCCCAGGTTAATCTTCCTAAAATACCATTTTCATCATATCATTCCCTTATTCAAAAGCCTTCAACTCCCCAATAGAGGTCAGGAAGAGATCAAATCAAAACCTCTACAATCTAAACATTCTAGGCCAGGGGTGGGGAACCTTTGGTCTCAAGGCCACATGCAGTCTTCTAGATCTTTGGGTGTGACCTTTTGATTGATTCCAATTTTTACCGAATAAATTCTTTTATTAAGGGGATTTGTTCTGCAAACTTTGGATTCATTCAAAAGGCTGTATCACTTAGAATGCCTTCTCTTGGGCTCTTCACTGATCCCAGCTTCTTGTTGTTTGTCACAGAGGACATTCCATATGCTATTACCATGCCTTTGCAATATCTGTCCTCCCTGACTAGAATTCACTCCCTCTTCACCTCTGCCTCTTAGAATCCTTAATTTCCTTAGATCTCAGCTCAAACACTAACTCCTACATGAAGCAATATCCCCAGCTACTAACACCCCACCTGAAATCACCTTGTATTTATTTTGTATGTATCTTGTATTTGTTTACATGTTAAAACATATTGCAGTTATCCCTTCCACATCACAGGGGTTAGGGGCACAGCGCCCCACAGTCTGGAAAATCAATGTAAAATATTTTGACTCTCCCTTAGTACCACAGAAGAAGTCTGAATTTTTTTCTTTTTCTTTTGTGAGGTGTTTACAGTACCCTATTATAAAATCTGGGTTGATATTATACAATAAAATACATATTTTATGCATTTCTGAGTTTCTAAACTTTTTCCATGTCACCTGCAAGCCTTTATATGTCACTTGTGGCTTCCACAAATTTCCCAAAAAGATACCAATTTATCCCTGTGCTGACCTGTGATATATCAAAATTGCAATGTTGAAACCACAATGGGAAACGTCGAGATATGGAAGGAATAACTGTATTCTCCTCAGTAATCCTGACATTCTCAAGATATACATCGTCCTATCATCTACAGGAAACCTTCCTGATCATCCAAGCTGACACTGATCTTGCCTTTCTTCAGCCTCTGAATGTACTTATTGTTTGGATCACCCATTTAACACTCATCATATGCTCCCTTGCATCATTGGTTATCTTTTCTTATACTTATGTTTTTTCTCTATGTTGGAACTTACTTGAAGCTAAAGTCTCATACCTTCTAATGAATGGCTCACCTAGATCAGAGTCATATATCTTGTTGGTGTGCCTGAAAGAAAAACTCTGAGACAGTTTCTAATCAGATTTTTTTAAATTTTCAATGCAAGAGAGAAGCAGAGAGAGAGGTATCTTTGAGTACAAACTAGCCTAGAAATTTTTTTTAATAAGACTTCTGTTAAACAAAAAAATCATCAAATCAAAGGGAATGAAGCTATCAGCATAAATGACCATGTCAATAACAAAATAACAAAAATCATATGATCATCTCAATAGATGCAGAAAAAGCTTTTGACACAAAAAATCCATTCCTATTTTTTAAAAAACACTAGAAAGCATAGAAATAAATAGAGTCTTTCTTAAAATGATAAGAATTATCTCTCTAAAACCACTGGAAAACATTATCTGTAATGGGGATAAACTTGAAGACTTCCCAATTGTTGAGGGCCAGGGTGGAGTGCTGTTGACAAGATCAGGAAAGACCTTCGGGGAAACTGTTCTTTGAGACTGTGCCCATTATCATCCGGAATGGCTCTCCATGCTCCCCAGATGTTGCTGTCTCCGTGAGACAAACAGAAAACAAGGGATATGTAAAATATATGGCCTCTAGGCTAACAGTCTTTAAAGACAATAAGACTGGCCAAATCACTGGGACTAGAGATGAGCAGAATGTCATGTAGGCTTGCAGTTTCTGTCTATAAATACCTTGACCCTCAGATCAATAAACGGAACTGGTCTATCTTTTCCCGCTTCCTATGTCTCTTTTCTTCAACCACTTCACCGAGCCGTGTAGGGACGCAGGCCGTCTGCTACACCCAGTAATATCAGGGATGAAGCAAGGATGTCCATCATCACCACTATTATTCAATATTGTACTTGAAATGCTACCTATAACAAGACAAGAAAAAGAAATTGAAGGAATGAGAATAGGCAACAAGGAAACAAAATTATCACTCTTTGCAGATGACATAATGGTATACTTAAGAGAACCCTAAAGAATTAACTAAAAAAGTAGTTGAAACAATGAGCAACTTTTGCAAAGTTTCAGCATATAAAATAAACCCACATAAATCTTTGGTATTTTTGTATATTGCCAACAAAAAGTCACAGGAAGAGACAGAAAAATTCCATTTAAAATAACTGCAGACGATATGAAATATTTAGGAGTCTACCTCCAAGACAAATCTAGGAACTATATGAACACAATTACAAAAAACTTTTCAGACAAATAAAGAGAGATCTAAACAATTGGTGAAATATCCATTGCTCATGGGCAAACTGAGTCAATATAACAAAAATGACAATTCTACCTAAATTAATTTACTTATTCAGTGCCTTACCAATTGAACTACCAAAGAATTATTGTGCAGATCTAGAAAAAAACAAAATTCGTTTGCAAGAACAGAAGAACAAGAATATTAATGAAATCAATGAAAAAAATGTGGAGGGCAGCCTAGAAGTGTCAGATTTCAAACTATTTTACAAAGTGGTAATCATCAAAACAATACTAACAGTGCTAAGAAATAGAGATGCTGGAAAATTTTTTAAAAAACTGATTAGAAACTGTCTCATAGTTTTTCTTTCAGGCACACCAACAAGATTTATGACTCTGTGATCTAGGTGGGCCATTCATTAGAAAGTATGAGACTTTAGCCTCAAGGAAGTTCTAACATAGAGAAAAAAACATAAGTGTAAGAAAAGATAACCAATGATGCAAGGGAGCACATGATAATCAGTACTAACAGTACTGAGAAACAGAGACGCTGTGTGTGTGTGTGTGTGTGTGTGTGTGTGTGTGTGTGTGTGGTATCTGTATAGTGCATATAGGTATACATTACATAATAGTGAATGATCTTAGTAATCTACTGTGTGATAAACCCAAAGATTCAAGCTTTGGGGACAAGAATTCATTAGTTGACAAAAATTGCTGGAAAAACTAGAAAGCACTTTGGCAAAAACTAGGCATAGACCAGCTTCTAACACTATATACCAAGATAAGGTCAAAATAGGTACATGTTTTAGACATAAAGTACGATATCATAAGTAAATTAGAGAAGCATGAAAATAATTTACCTATCAGATCTTTGAATAATGGAAGAGTTTTTGCCCAAACGAAAGATAGAGAGGATCATGGGAAGTAAAAAAATGGATAATTTTGATTACTTGAAATTAAAGAGTATTTGTACGCACAAAACCAATACAGTCAAAATCAGAAGAAAAAGGAAAAGGGGGGAGTAGTAAATTTCTCTAATAAAGGCCACATGTCCCAAATGTATAGAAGACTGAGCCAAATGTATAATTTAAAAAAAAGTTATCCCAGTTGATAAATGGTCAAAGGATATGAAGGCAGTTTTCAGAAGAAGAAATAAAAGCTATCAAGTCACGTGAAAAGATGCTTTAAATCATTATTGATTAGAGAAATACAAATTAAAATAACTCTGAAGTACCACCTCATGCCAGAAAGGGAAAATAAAAAATGTTGGAAGGGATGTGGAAGAACAGATACATCAAGGCACTGTCGTAAGCTGGTCTAGAAATTCTGGAGAACAATTTGGAACTATGCCCAAAGGACAATCCAACTTTGCACACCATTTGACTCAGCAATATCAATCACTACTAGGTCTGTAGCACAAAGAGATTAAAGAAAGAAGAAAAGGACCTATGTGTACAAAAATATTTATAGCAGCTCTTTTTGTGGTGGCAAAGAATTTGAATTTCAGGATATGTCCATCAATTGGGGAATGGCTGAATAAATTGTGGTATGAAATACTATTACGCTGTAAGAAATGACGAAGAAGATGGTTTCAGAAAAACCAGGTCCTCTGACAGGTCACTAAGTTAAGTTGAGGGATGGCGGAAGTGGGGAAACAATGATGGGAGGGATACTTTTTACTAGCACCCCTCCATTCACACCATATTGTTAGGATCCTGTGGCTCCTGATGGCCAGGGTCTCACAACCTCTGACCCAGACATATCTGAAAAAATAGGGAAGGACTCAAAAATATTGACAAGAATTCTACAGTCACTAACCTTATGATACAGGGTCATCCCTGCCTGGTTCTTTAGTCTATTAAATGCCTAAGACCTCAAGAAGCCTGTAAAAACTAAATGCTCAAGAGTTTTTTCTCTGACACCCACAACACCACTGTGGTTTAGTCGTTTTTCAGTCATGTCTGATTCTTGGTGATCCAATTTAGAATTTTCTTGGCGAAAAGACTGGAGTGGTTTGCCCTTTCCTTTTCTGGTTCATTTTACAAATGAGGAAATTGAGGCAAACAGGGTTAAATGACTTACCCAAGGGTCACCTAACTGTCTGAAGCCAGATTTGAACTCAGGAAGATAAATCTTCAGTGCTGACACTCTATCCACTGAGCAACACGAAAGCCAGCCAGATAACCAAATTCTCCACAGCTACAGGGCTATGCCATAGCAAGGTCACATGTCCTTCTATTCTCCTTCCTTCCAACATAATCAGCTTAAAGGGCAATTTAAGAAATGCTAATTCAAGGGCCTGAGCTCAGTCTGTTTTATCTATAAGCAACATCAGAATAGGTCAAAAGTTGTGTTTTCTTTGCAACTATGGTCAGCAGCTCCAGATTCCTCAGTTGTGGCAATATTTTTTCTCACCCCCACCTCACCCCTACCTCCCAAAAAATGCCTTCTAAAACCTACCTGCCTTTCTCCTCAGGTTGCACTACCAACACTCAGGACTTTGTCTACCATGGCACAAAAACTTCTTTTTCCTAGAAGTTTACTTCACTCCTGGACTTCTCATACTTGAAGTATCCTTTGCCCTAGTGGATGGACATTGAAATATTGGAAAGTGTCCTAATGCTCAATCTATCAACTTCCTGGAAGCTCTTACATAAAACAGTTTCATGTGTTCAATGGATCTTGGTCTCCTTCATGCCAAGGCTCCCCTGGATTCTATGTGTATCGGTTTACTTTCTGTACCTCTCTATAGCTGTGCACACCATAGCTTGCAGGCTGGCCTGTATGACCTCCAGCTTTACAAAGTCCACATCTATTGTTGGCACCAGGAATGAGTGTGTGCATGGAATGAGTTTAGGAAAGAAACAAAGATGAAATCTGCTCTTGGAATGGAAGAGAGTCTTCAAGATGGAGAAATGGATTGAGTTTTTATAGCAAAATTCCACTGTGCGCAGAAGGACCAACCAGTTATCCTGATGGTGAAAGCTACACTGTTTATTTCATGAGATTGTTGTAAGAAAACCACTGCATGAGCCTCAAAGCACTGAAGCAATGTATATAATGTAATGTATAGTAATATATTACACTGTTATCATTATTATTAGCAGGTGTGTAGAGATGTTATCATATTCTGAATGATACTCAGTGGAGACATGAACCTTAAGGCAGGGGTGGGTAACCTGCAGCCTCAAGGTCACATGTGGCCCTCTAGGTCCTCAAGTGCAGTTCTTTGACTGAATCTAAACTTCACAGAACAAATCCCCTTAATAAAAGGATTTGTTCTGTAAAACTTGGATTCAGTCAAAAGGCTGCACCCAAGGACCTAGAAAACCACATGTGGCCTCAAGGCTGCAGGTTCCCCACCCCTGCCTTAAGCTTAAGAATGAGGAACAGAGTATGTGTATGTGTTTGTGTATCATGTTTTGATTTGTTATATGATTTCTTTCATTTATTTTAGTCTGACTACATAGCATGACTATAGTGAAAATATACTCAATAGGAAAGTATATGTAGAACCTATACAGAATTGTATGCAGTCGTGGGGAAGGAGGGGGGTAGTGGGGGGTAGGTGTGGAGGGGATAAAATCTCAATTGTATGGCAGTGATTGTTAAACATTAAAAAATACTAATAATAAAATAAAAAAAAAAAAGAATGAGGAACAGAGTGAACTAAAACCATAATATAAATTGGAGGCATAACATAAATGTGAAGTGAGATATCAGGTCATGTAGGCAGAATATTTTCTTGCTTTGGGTGGAGATGGGAGAAAATTCATTGCATAAGGTCAGAAAATCAAAGAATCTCAAATTTGGGAGGAACCTCAGACACCAGTTAGTCCAATCCCTAGCTGATTTAGAATTATTCCAACAACATCTTTGAAAATTTTTAATTCAATTCAAAAAGCATTAGTTAATTGTTTATTTTATTGTACTATGCTCTGGATATACAAAGACAAAAATGAAAACAGTCCCTACCCTCAAGGTGTTTAATTCTACTGAAAGGTCAACCAGTCTCCGCTTGGAAACCTCCAGTGAGAAGGAACCTTTACTCTGCAAGGAAGCACATTCCACTTTAAGTCATCTCTAATTGTTCAATGTTTTAAAATACATTAAGCCCAAATCTCTTTCTCTATAGCTTTTACTCATTTTATTTCTGCTTATGCCCTTTGGAATCAAGCAAAATAAATCTAGCCCATTTTCCTATATTATCCCTTTAATTTTGTTGTTAAAAATAAAATGTACACACAGTATGTATATTTATATATGTGTGTATCTATCTACAAAATCATCCCTTTCCACCCTGTAAGCCTCCTTTTCTCCATATTGAACATCTCCAGTTCCTTGAGTCAGTCTTTGGATTGCATGATCTCCAGACCCTTCTGCATCTTGGTCACCTTCCTCTGGATATTCTTAAGTTTATCAGTGAATATTCTTGAAGTCTGTCCAGACACATGTCACCAAAAATTGAACATAAAAGTCCAGTTTGTGTATGTGTCTGTGCGCACATACTTGTGCACATGAGCACACACATGGACACAGACACACAGACACAGACATACACATACACACACACACACACACACACACCTGCCATTTAAAAAACAAAACAAAACAGAGCCAAAGTACCTTTCTAAAGGACCCAGCTTTGGATAAGGAAGCACCTACCAGATCAGAGGCATTCATCTCCAGAACAAAAAAGCATTTCTTTCATGGGTCCCAGAACCATGGTGAACTATCTTTTCAATCTCCTGGAAGCCTTCCTAGCAGCAAGAATCCAATAAAGAGACATAAAGTAAAATAAAAATTTTAAAATGTTCAGTGTCAGAGAAAATCAATGAGAGCTGCAATCAGGGCTGAAAAGTATGACAACGTAGTAATAGTAACCCACAAAGCTCAAAAATTATTGGCAGCCCTTTGTGATCCTGTGTACCTCCTAATCTAGCATTGCCTCCATTCACATTGATCCCCTTCCATCATGATCCCAGACTCTAGTTCCTTCTACATGAACTTCAATTTCTCCAATGTGGAAGTTCTATTGCAGATACCAGGAGATTTTTTTTTCAGTTCAAGGTAAGATATTGGCAAGGGTCTTGGGATAAAATTAAAGTGTCATCCCACATCCTCTATTCCAGCAGATCCTAAAAACTTTGATTTCCTAAAGTGTTTTAAACAACAACCACAGCTGTAAAGACTTTGCAAAATGTAAGTGGCATGCCCCTGTGTCAAATTGTCCCAAAGATGTCTGAACAGTCTTCCATTTGCCCCCCCTTTCAAATCTAAATATGCATCTTGCTCTCCATACCCATCTCTACCACTGTTGTGAACATAGCATCATAAAGTTGTAGCTGGAAGTCTACGTAGAGATTATCTACTCCAACTCTACCATCTTATACATAAGGCAACTGAGACCCAAAGAAACTGAGTGACTTGCTGACAGTCATATATAATTTCATAAACAAGACCATCTAACATAGCAGTTTGTCCAACAGGAGCCAATTCCACACCATAATATTGTTAAGGAGCTGGCAAGAGAGTCCTGGGTCCCTACTCTCATGAACAACATGCATGTTTTAAGGTTACCCATATAACCCACTCTCCTAATTCACACAGACACCTATCACCTCTTATTATTTAATATTGTGCCATAATGTTCCTGTGCTATTGCTGCTTTTCTTAAATTCCGTGGAAATTTTGGCAGTAGATTTGTTGCTGCTGTTCAGTCATTTCAGGTGTGTCTGATTCTTCATTATCTCATTTGAGGTTTTCTTAGCAAGGACACCGAAATGGTTTTCTATTTCCTTCCCCAGCTCATTTAACAGATGAGGAAACTGAGACCATGAGGATTAAGTGACTTGCCCAGGTTCACACAGCTAGTAAGTGTTGGAGACTGGATTTGAACTCTAGAAGACGAATCTTCCTTATTCCAAGCCCAATGCTGTATGTACTGTATCACCTAGCTGTATGCAGTGGACTTACTCAAACCCCTATCAGCTGGAATACCTAATGGATTGTTGCCACTTTCACTAAATGTCACAGAATTTACACTGTGGTGGGCATGCAGTGTGGTATCACTGACATAGAGTCATTACAGTCCAATGCTTTGGTACAGGCTTGTGCCTAAAGCCTCCGACAGCTTATAACACAACTCAGGACACAAGACGTTTTTCAAGGAAAGATATAAACTAGGAAAGTATTAGCCCAATCACATCTTAGTCTTTTCCTCCTTTCAATACGACCATCTTTATAGGCCAGTTTAGGAACACCTATTGTTAATGACTTATTTTTTACTTAGTAAAATGTTTTTGCTTTCCATGATTTTCTATTTGCTTTTTCTTTTGTTGTTGATCAGTCATTTCTGACTCTTCATGAACCCATGGACCATATTGTCTATGGGATTTTCTTGACAAATATACTGGAATGGTATGCCATTTCCTTCTCCAGAGGATTAAGGAAAACAGAGGTTAAGTGACTTGCAGAGGAGAACAGCTAATAGTGTCTGACATCCAATTTCAATTCAGGTCTCCAGACCCAGTACCCTATGCACGATGCCACAATCTTGCTGCTGCTGCTGCTTCTCTACTACTACCTTAATCAAGGATACCCTTGGCAAGAGGATGTTTCCCTCCCCTCCCGCAGCTGCTATTGCTTTCCCCTCTGAAATTTCCTTCTATCAATTGAAGGTAGGAACTGTTTTTGCCTCTCTGTATCCCCAATACTTAGCACAATGCCTGGACACAGAAAACTTACAATAAATGTTTGTAGACTGACGAGCCAATCTCCTAACTGCATAGTTAAGCATCATAAAGATTTGTACAGATGAGAAAGTAAGTTTAGGAGTTATTGGTGTTCTTTCGGTCATCATTTAAAATATTAATAATGTTTCAGATTTTTTCCCACATACATGATTTCTTTCCCTCCTTCAGATACCTTGTATTTAACTAAATGTCTTTTGTCTTGAAGGCTTATGGAAAATTACGTCAAAATTTGGTTGCCCAGAGAAGTTCATCAATATTGTACATCAGTTTCATGATGGCATGTTTGCCCGGGTTCTAGATAATGGACAAAGCTCTCATGCCTTCCCAGTCACCAAAGGAGTGAAACAGGGCTGTGTGCTTGCTGCCATGCTTTTTAGCATGATGTTTTCAGCCATATTGACAAATGCTTTTGATGAAGACGAACACAGCATCAAGTTCAACCACTGTACTGATGGTAAGTTCTTCAGTTTGAAAAGGCTACAAGCCAAGACCAAAGTGGAGGGAGTGCTGGTGCATGATTTTCTGTTTACAGATGACTGTGCACTCAATGCAGCCTCTGAAGTTGAGATACAACAAAATATGGATCATTTCTCTGCTTCCTGTGCTAATTTTGGCCTAATAATTAACACCAAAAAAACACAGGTGCTCCATCAGCCACCACCACACCATCCATACGTGGAACCATCGGTTACAATAAATGGAGAAGTTCTGAATGCTGTGGATAAATTCAGTTACCTTGGTAGTGCACTTTCCAGGGATGTAAACATTGACAATGAAGTTGATACATGCATTGCCAGAGCTAACTCAGTGTTTCAGAGGCTCTGAAGAAAGGTTTGGGAGAGAAGAGGTATTAGACTGACTACCAAATTGAAGGTCTACAGAGCCATTGTGCTGACCTCATTGTTGTATGCTTGTGAAACATGGATGGTCTACTAGCGCCATGCCAGGAAACTGAATTGCTTCCATTTGAACTGTCTTAGGAAGATTCTGAGGATCACCTGGCAGGATAAGTTACCAGACACTGAAGTTCTTGCTCTAGGTGAATTGCCAAGTATTCAAACTATGCTTTAGAGAGCGCAACTCTGATGGGTTGGCCACGTTGTTTGAATGCAAAATGTCCATTTGCCAAAAAGACTATTTTATAGAGAACTTGCATGGGGCAGGAGATCATATGGTGGCCAGAAAAAGCAATACAAGGACACTCTCAAGGTCTCTCTCGAGAACTTTGGATTTGATTGGCAACATGGGAGACACTAGCACAAGATCACTCCGCATGGCATTCTCACATAAGAAAAAGTGCTGTGCTCTTTGAGCAAAGCAGAATTGAGACAGCACAAAGTAAATGCAAGATATCCACCCCAAATACTCATACGGACTATCTGTGCCTAACCTGTGGTAGAGCATTCCAAGCTCGTATTGGTCTGATCAGCCACAGTAAGACACACTGAAATTTCACTTTACAATGGTGATGTCATTTTGGTCCTCTTCAAAGATGAAGGACAACAACTATATAACTAAATAGCAATTGTTTCTCTTTTACCCTGGAACCCTGAAGGTCTTCCCTCCCAGTTTGATTTTTTTTTTTTTACTAAAGGGACCATTCCTTGAGTAACTTAAAGAAGCCTATTCATTGAATGGGTGTATCTCACTCAAAGTAAGATTGTAATAAGACCTAAGCCTAAAAGGGCCAGGGTCTCACCTTTCACCCGGGGCCATCTCCAGTGGTCCTGATGAATATCATACCACTGGACCCAGATGACTCAGGAGAAGAAGGTGAGGTTAGTTACCTTGCTCAGCCCTCCCTCACTCAAATCAAAGTCAACTGTAAGTCATGTCATCACCTTGATGTCATAGTCCTTTTCTAGAATGGACAAACACAAACAATATCAGTCAACAATTAAAATAATAAACTAATTCACACTGTTGTTATCATTAATGCTAATTTAGTGTGCTCCCCTTTCCAGGGTATTTGCATTTTTATAGGAAACAATGTCTTAACTCACAATTTACCAGACTAGCCTGCAGAACCCCGATCCCTTCCCCTGGTGCTCCAGAATTCTGTGATAAAAATTGTGATGTTAGCAATATATAGCCTCTTATAACTTTAATCATTAAAAAACATGCATCTAACATATTACATGGGACAACTTTTCATCCTAAAAATGTATTACTCCAAAATTTCCCCTTTACGCTAGGGATATTGCATGAACCCAAAACATATGGACCAGTATTTATGAGTTGTCGGTATACTTCAAGCTCAGAAGAGTTCCATGGTCAACTTAGTTAAGAAATGAAATACCAATAATACATCAGTATCTGCAACTGTTGAGGAATTCCTCTACTCGGAGGTGCTAGGATCCTCCCAGAGAACAATTCTTTCTACCTTGGTGTGTTTGACTGAAAGTCAATAAATCAGGAGACAACGCTGGAAGTATAAAGTCTGATTAGCATCAGCTGAGAGCCAGTTAGCAAATAGATAGCAACGACCCAAACAATGGAAGATATACACATACATAGGGCTTAAAATAGACATAGAGCAAAATCACTGCACAGCAAAAAGAGCCACTAAAAAAAACCACTCAACCACTTTCCTAATTTGAGAGGTTAAGTAATAGGGACAAGATGTCAGGTGATTTGAGAGAGAATGTGTAAACCTTGGGTTAGAATACATTAACCTTGGGGTTTAGTACATTATCCTTGGAGTCTGAAGAGTTATCAAATACAAGGTTTATCTCAGTGGGATAATGTTTTTCTCTAAGGTTAAGTTTATCAGAATATTTTGGTGGGGCAAGTAATCACTAAAATAATAGAGGCCTCCCCTGCAAGGTAGGATCTGTCAAGTTTATCCTGTCCTTGCCAACCTGAGAGTTTTTATTTATACAACCCTGTAGTTCTCTATTCCTGGTCTAAACTCACAGTATACCATTTATCTGCTTCTTCTACATAGCAAAGGAGCTTCTCTAGTGCTAGTCATATAAATGGCTGCCAACTTGAACCATGCATCAAAGCTAATTTGGACACGGCCTTCTACACATATTATGGCATTAGCTTTTGTCCTCACACAGACTTTTACAACACATAGCAGATGGTATTTCAACACAGTCTTATTTTTGAATACACCATGCCTATCTGGAAACCATGATCCAATTCCTCCTGGTCGATAATGAAATGAATACTATTAACTGTGTCTTATCTTGTCTAATAAGCACCAAATGGCAATGAGGAGAAATAAAAGAACTTCCCACAAGAGTCACTGCTAATGACAAGACTTGATTTAAACAGGTAGCTTATTGAAGGAAACTGTTAGGGATCATTTCAATTTTATGATAATTCCAAAATTTGCTTTGATCTCAGCTTCCCAGTGGTTAACATTCTCCCACCCCCTTTTACTCCCTCCATCTTTATGATGGTGAACTCCAGACAGAAAGGTTTGTTACCCTCTCCCCAACTGTCTACTGCTTCATAGACATACTCCTCAGCCCTTTCTCCACAAAGTCCTATTTCATATCTGCCCACCTATTCCACTGTGCCTCTGGAATGCCTGCCCCATAATTAACAAACTTGATTTTATTTTAAACCTTTTCCATTCTCACTCCTTCTATCTTCTTATACTCATTGAAGATTTACTCAAAACCCCTGTCTGTGGGAGCATTTAATATGCAGGCCTCTACTATTTTAGTGATTACTTGCCCCACCAAAATATTCTGATAAACTTAATATGCCACTTTTATTAATTGTCCACCGTCATGGAATTTATAGTGGTTGATATGTAATTGTCACTGACTTTGAGTTAATTAGACCTGGATCTTTCCTGATGATACTACTTTCTGCCATTCAAATAGTACTCCAGTATTGAAATCTTCACTCCACACTTTCTCTACCCTGATCAATCAATGGTCATAATGGAAGAGACAGAATATCCTTATTCCCCAGTTGGAGAAAATTGTGAAACCATGTCAGCTGGTTTGTGCTAGTAAATCTCCAATCTCCAAATTTTAAAACAATCGGCAGATATCTCTGTTTGCTTAGTTTTAGCCTCAGGGCTTTTTTTCAATCCACAAGTAAAAGTAGAAACAAAGAGCAGCCAAGAAAATTGGCTTCCTATCTCAGAAGGAAATCCAGTCTACCCAGAGCTTTTCAAACTACATGGAGCTCTCCTCATAGGCATTTGGGGAAACTAGGGGTTACTTTTTTTTCAGATGAGAAAACTATCATTGATAGAAACTCTTCAAATGATTCTCTCAGCATACAAGATTATCCAATTGGGGTCTAGACAAAAAGTGTCCTTTTCTACAAAAGGCACACTGAAATTCTCCAGCAGCGCCAGGGTAAACCAAATGGAATTATAAAGTCACCCATCAGGACAAGAAGGCAAGTCGTCTCACTTAGAGAAGTAGCAATGAATGTCAGCTATTTGTAGATTGTAGATACTGGTGAGATGTTGTAGCCATCCGGGCCAGTGAGAAGTCATCATGCATGGACAGTTTCTGACGAGGGGAAGGGAATAAGGTTCATAGCTTAGTTTAGTTCCAACAGAGCACAGTCCTATATTTCCAATCCAAAACACTCCTCAATCTCGAGTCCCATGCATTCTGGCTTCTTGGCTGGCCTTGGATTACTATAACACTTCTGGAAGCCTCTCTCCAAGATTGCCACAGCCTAAACTACCAGGTGTGGTGGAGATCGTCACTGAGAATAAACAAAATGAAACAGAAAGAAACATCTCCAGTTCACGTTTTACAGAACAAATCCTTTTGTTAAGGCAATTTGTTCTTCCAAGTTTGGATTCTGTCAAAGGACTGCACTTGAGGACCTAGAGGGCTACAAGCGGCCTCAAAGTGGCAGGTTTCCTGCCCTTGGCTCTTCATTTTGCAAGTCAGACAGCATGTAAGTGGCAGAGCTGAGGTTTACAGTCAAGTTCCCTGACTCTTAAGCACGTGCTTATACTTAAAGTCACCAGCCCACACTGTCAGGAACCTAAAAGAGTGATACCAATTCACTTCTACACCCAACAGCACTTCTGAGTGGGCTTTGTACAAGGGTATTATTAATCCCTGAACACTTGGAACTTTGGAAAGTAATTCAGAATCCCAGCAAGCCTTGACTGGTTTTCAGCTTTGAAAACTCTTCCTTTGAAGACTCCTCCTAGGTAAGCAGCTAAGTGATATAGTGGATAGAGGATGAGGCCTGGAATCAGGAAGACCTCCGTTCAAATCTGGCCTCAGACATTTCTTAGCTTTATGACCTGGGCTAGTCACTTAACCTCTGACTCAGTTTCTTCAACTGTAAAATGGGGATAATATTCCTACCAGAGTCATTGTGAAGATTAAACCAGATAATACTTGTAAATGTCTTGCAAAAAGCTGGTTTTCCTAGAGTGAGGCTTATCCATTGCATTCTGGTTGGGCTGACTCCTTCTATTTCCTCAAATGCAGGAGACTCAACTGTATAATTTGTGGTAGTGGGAGACCACATTCCAGCTTTCCTTTGAAGTGTGGCATGACGTGCCTGAAACATAGAAGGTACTTAATAAATGCTTGTTTACTTTGATATAAAAATTTTCAGAGGGTCCATTGATTAAGTACTGCTGTCAGTCACCAAATCAACAATTTGGAGATAGTTATCTGCAGAATTTTATTGTACTGGGGCAGGCCTATCTGTACAAAACATAGTCAGAGGGCCTATGGCATGAGTTTCAGGAACGTATGCAGAATGTGAATACAAAAGCAGCATATAAAAATTAGAATTTTACAGAAAGCAGGAGGGGAAAATAAGGGGATATACATGACTAGAAACAAATAACAGGAAAATAAGATCATCTGCCAGCTGGTCAAAACAGGAACTGTGGCTTCTTTGTGGCTTCTTCAAGCTTCGAGATACAAGGCTGAGATGCTCAAAAAAAGAGATGAGACCAATATCCTCTTCTTATCATACTTTCCTCAAGAAGTCAGAGTTCTTTTCTTTCCCATCACAGTTCTCTTATCACAGTGGCAAGAAGAGGCCCGAACAAGAAATTCTCCTGCTGTCTTCCTACCTCTATCATTTAAAGTCTAAAGTAAATGACAATAAGGATATAGAAATTGATCCACTGATTTATGACCCATTCCACAGGAAAGAAGTGCGGGGAAAACCAAGGCCTTATTTTTCTGCTTACTCATCCATTCCAGGCTATTGAAAGAGTGAGCTTGCGAGATGACAATAAATGTAATGTTAAAATTGGAAATTAATGTGGATAATGTGATGATAAAAGGTGGAGATGGATCTTCCTTCAGGTCTCATGAACTGGAACCAGAAGCACTGCCATATGAGTAGTGACTTATGGCTAGATGGCAATTTAAGGGTAAAAAAGCCCCATCCTGTGAGGTAGAACTTGTAACTCCTGACAAATTAGGAAATTGGTCCAGAGAAATTAGGTGCCTGGTTCAGGTTCAGACAGCCAGGGAGTGCTGGCACCTGGTGTCTTATGGCTCTAGGTCAGCTCCACAGCACTGACTTTTGATGGCAACCAAAGTATCTTTTGAATAAATGTAAAGACTGCCAAAGCAACCACTTTGATCCAAAACTTCCAAGTTTTGATATAGAATGTTTTTAAAAAATCAGCTTCATTTGCTTTCTAGCTGTGTGTTGTCTATGACATATCATACAAAAATAGGCATATGCAGAATTTACTTTAAAAAATAACTACCAGGTTATTTTGAGAGAGAGGACTTTCCATTTCATAGCAGAGAGGCCCAGGTATGGTTAATGCATGAGGTGTTACTTTTGTTTAAGGTTATTTGATAAAGAGGATGGCTTTAGGGGGTCGGTTAGCCTGCAATTCCTGGTTTCACAGGTAATTTGGTGTTTCTTGTTTGTACTTGGAAATGCCTGCGTTCACTGATGTTTGTCAGTTTTATAATAATGCAAAATTAAAATAAAAAATAATTTGGGGGAAGGAGGGCATTAGGTTGGAATCAATGGGCATCTGAAAAGGTTTTTATGTAGAAGTGATGTCTCACCTGAATCCCGAAGCAAGATTCGATGGTGATGAGAGAGGGCATTCCAGGCTCCTGTGGTTAGGCATAGAGAGAGGATATGGAGTGTCAGCTTGGCTGAAGTTTAGATAACAGAAAGCAGAATAATGTATAGATGGGTGCCAGTCTGTGAAAAGCTTTCGAAGCCAACAGAGGAGTTTCTATTTTATGCCAGTGGCAAAAGGGAACCACTGGAGTTTTCCGGGTAGTGGAGTGCCACAGTCGGGAAAACCAGTCTGGCCGCGGGTGCAGGATGGATGGAGAGGGGAAAGACGAGAGGCAGGGAGAGCGGTCAGGGAGTTACCAGGTCAGTGGTAATGCCCAGGTCCCAGACTTCGAGGTCAGGTTCTGGGGCGGTGGGTGAGGGTGGGGATGGAAAGGCTTCCTAGAAGAAGCGTGACCTGAGCTAGCCCGGATTCGGCAAAGCGGAGAGGAGAGAGAAGGCGAATCTGGAAACTGGACAGCTCGTTTGGTTCTGCCAAATCTGATGGGCTTGGCAAATGAATGGAGGAACGAATGAATGGATGGATAAGAAGGAAAATTCAAATCAAAGAAAAAACATGCTGGTTTTATCCCATTAAGATCAGAAAATGCTTAAGCATACACGCTCCAACTCATTTCCTTATACCAGTTTTCCCCTACTTCCAGTTAGAGGGTGCTCTCCAGCAGCCTTGGTGAATGACGTCAAAAGAGGGTGGGCAATATGCAGATGAGTATTTGAGGCCATTTTCTCCGGCTAGTTATTCTTTCAGAAAAATACAGATTTGAGGGATAGAGAGTCGTAGCTACGTTGTGATGTAGAAATTCTTTTGAGATTTCTGGAGTGTGCATTCTTGGAACTTGCTGTGTAGAATGTCAAACGGTTATACTTAGTGACCGTGTGCTAAATGTGTGAGTGTAGTGAGGGAGAGGGCGTGCAAGGAAAGTTGTAGCATACTTACCTGGCAGGGGTGATTCCATGATCACGAAGGTGGTTTCCCCAGGGCGAGGCTTATCCATTGCACTCCGGATGGGCTGACCCCTGCGATTTCCCCAAATGCGGGAAACTCGACTGCATAATTTGTGGTAGTGGGGGACTGCGTTCGCGCTCTCCCCTGACAATCGAATAAATAAAAACAGAACACGTGATTTCTGTTAGGAAGTGCAGCATTGGATATAATTAGGTTCATATTCCAGGCAACATACTTAAAATACGGTATAGTAGGCAACGAAGTAATAGAAATAAGGGCTAGATTTTTAAGGTGTCTAGTTACTCATCAGTTTATTAAGAATCCGACAATAGTTTAGCTAGAGCGTGATCTCAGTTTTGGAAGACTCATGATGGAAAACGTTTCACGTTTAGAGAAAGAAGTATGGGGTCTGAACACACATCAATGCATACTATTTTCTTTTTCTTTTTCTTTTGGTTTGTATCGTCTTTCTGGTGGTTTCTCCCTTTGGTTCTAAATCTTTACAAAATGACTAATGTGGAAATATCTTTGACATGATTGTACATGTGTAGCCTATATCAGACTGCACACGATCTTGGGTAAGGGGGGGAGAAAATTTTGAACTCAAAAGTTTGTAAAAAGTGAATATTGAAAACTAAAAACATAAATTAAAAAAATTTTTTAAAGACCATGGTCTTTTGGGGGGGAAAGGTATCAAGTTTTCTGCTAGTTTTCCTCTTGATCACATGTATTCAGATATTCCTAACTTATTTTAAAAAAATTTTTTAAAGCATCAGTAATTTTTGAGAGATTTGCTTTGGTTTACTCAAAAACTAAACTTTTTTTGTTATTTTTTTTAAAACTGAAATATCGTGTACATGTCAGGGTTAGAACCAAATCTTTTGAGATACCAAGTAGCCAAAGAATGCTAATCAGAAAAACAATTACAGGGAACATACTAGGTAAGCGTGTGATACTGTGAAAAGCAATTATGCTTTTTATAGGAAAATTTTTTTTCAGGTGCTGCCCAAGATATACATCATACCCTTGTTTCTATTTCCTTTTCCACTAGGATAACCTTAAATAGGAGTGGGGCAAAAGATTTATGCTTATGCCAATTAGAAAGTAATATCCTACAGATATTTCTGAATATTCTACGATCCCTCGTTGTGAATGCCAAAAAGTCAAAGGAACTAAGAAGTAGGGAAAATAATTTGAATGCAAAGAGAACTAAAGCTGCAAGGTGCCTGTATTTTCTTTTTAAAAAAAATTAAAAGTTGAAGCACAGTGGTGCCTTCCACGTATCAGGGGATAAAGGCTCTGCACCCCACCCCCCATCTGGAAAATCTGTGTAAAACTTTTTGGCCCTCCCTTTGTGCGACAGAAAGTCTAACATCTTTATGGTATTACAAGATAAAATATGTTGATATTATACAATACTATGTGTATATTTTATGGATTTCTGAGTTTCTAAACTTCTGTGTTGTCTGCTGGTCTTTGTGTGTCATCTGCGGCTTCCACAAAACTCCCTCAAAATTTCCATTTAATTTCTTATGCCAATCTGAGATATATTGAAACCTCTATGAGGAAAGTCTCAATGTGAAAGGGATAATTATATTGTTTATCTGTCCATAAGTTGGTCTAGTTTTGCAAAACTAAACCCAAATCCAGTGTTATTTCCATTTTGAGAGCATTAAGGTCTGTAAATTACCCACAACGTCCCATTTCCACCCTTTCTGACAGTGTATCTCAACTGTTCTCCCATTTGTGTCTCTATGACAATTTCCTTAAAAACCAAAGCAATATCAGGACCTGATTTCATCAGCTGTTCAGTCATCTGCCTGTCTGGATTCATTAAAAGCAACAGCGTTTAATGTGGTAGCTGCCATAATGCCTAGAATTCCAGATAAAATTTTTAATAAAGACATAAAAAAGTTAAAATTATAGTCTCCATATATGTTAATCATAATATGAAAAAGGAATTTTCTTAATTGGATAGGTTGTAAATACAATAAGAGAGAAGTGTTAAAGTGCTCATTGAAATTATACATCCAGGATATTTGTGTTTCTTTTATCATTAATATGACATGATATAGCATAGCATATGTCCATAAAATAAAGGTAAAAAGATCAGAAAAGTCCCATTATTCAAGACAGTGTCTGGTTCAAGGTACCTTGTCCTTGGTAGTCATAAACAGAAGAATGCTCCTGGTCAGCTTCATCTGGCCTTATAGTTGCTGAACCAGGAAGGGTCATTTTGGGTTCAGAGAGCATAGCAAAGTATGTCTGTTATGCCAGAACATGCAAAACATTATGGTAGGTTAAGCTCAGATGGGCCAAAATGTCTCTCCTGATTGGTCAATCCATGTTTTAGGCTTTTCTTAAGTCTTGGGGGTTCAAAATGGTTTGGGGATGGGTGTATACTGGTAACACTTTTGAATTTTCTTATGCACTCTTCATATTCCATTTTGTGTAATTATCTGTGCACCTGTGTGTAGGCAGCCCCATTTACATTATAAAGGTCTCAGAAGGCATAGAGGTGTTACCTTTTTGTTGTCTACCCCACCTATCATATAAACTAATCAGTCCATACTTAATGTTTTGCTTCATTAAATAGCATTACAATATATTGTCAGATGATGAAGATGTGCTGGTTGGTTTTCCTCCTCTATTTTTAAAAAATTATCACTAAGGTTGGTTTACTGAGTCAGTCTCTTTTTTTCTCTCTCTCTTCCCTTCCTCTCTCCCCTTACCTGTGGACATGGTGGCTGGGATATGAGGAGTGAAATTCTTCCATGCATACTACCTTATTCCTGTAGTTAAAGAAAATTAAAGAAGTTGCTCCTACAGTGCTGCAGAAGAAAACCTAAGCCTAGGTCTCTGGGCTCTGGCTCTCTTCTAGCAAGATCAGTTTACAAAATTTCACAGAGAACATGATGGAGGACTGTGAGAAATATTGTCTCCTAAAACAGAGAGAAGCAGGATAAAACAAATTTGAAGAAAGCATAGCTATCAAAAATCAAACCAGGACCAAAATTTAAGAAAGATTCTCTAGAGATGGTGAGGTCCTCTAGACCTCCTCTCTGCAAATGACAATGATTAGATCCAAGCCCTGGAATTTCACAGAACCTCCTAGACAAGATCTATTATCTTTCCAAAGAGTTTGGTCTAATCATTCACATATGCAAACCAAGTGGATAAAAAACATCTATTTCCAGATTATGGAATCTAGAACTTAGAATAGATACCCAGCATGTAATAGTTGTCCATCAATGTACAAGGTATCTTACCCAAAAATATTAGCTTAAAACTGAACTAAGACTTTTGGGACAACCTGTGAAAGTGCCCCTGAGGTAAATATATGTGTTTTCTGAGTTACCTTACCAGGTACTGGACACTGAGTAATCCCTCTTGGTGCAAAGAGTCAAAGTCTTGCTCACTCCCAGATGCCTTTGCTGGTGTTTGATGGCTAGCCTTGCTGAACTGCAAGCCCACACAACCCTTCATATCTTCCAAACTGGCCTAACCTATCCTTGAGGTCAACTGTTCCGCAACATCCTGCTTCTGTGTTCTACCTGTTCCTGGGAAAGACTTTCCATTCTTTACCCTAACCCCTCTCGGAACCTCCCCTTTGTAGTTTTCAAATATAAATATCACTTAGGCAGTGGCTTCTTTTGTACCTTGTACTGGGGGCATCAGCACTTGGGTCTGATTTTCCTCCTAATACACAACTTTTCTGCTTTCAACTCAGCTTGGACTCCTCTGCATTTTGAGGGGTGGGCTTTACCCCAGTTGGTGTCTGTGCATATGTATTTATCTTGGACAGATACTGCAAATGATTAAGATATTGGGCCTGGCCCTAAATAAGAGGAAGAGAACAGGTTAGATAGACCTCAGGGAATTGAAAAACTCCTTTAATGGCCCCAAACTTCCTCTTGAAACAAAGGCCCATCTTTTCAATAGGGATATCCTTAGTGAGGAAACTTACTCTACCTATCCAAATCAGCATCTTGCCTACAGCACTCACAATTTAAAGGTCTTAACCAGCTCACTTGTATCACAAGCATGATTTTAATTCATCTTCCTCCAATATATTGGAGGATCCATTACACTGTTGCCTGGGAGTGGTGATAGCAATGAAAAATAGAAAAGAAGAAAAGAAAGAAAAGAGCAGTAAATAAACAAAAACACCCAGAAGACAACAGAAGGAAGTTGGGAAACTGGAATAGACAGGACAGTTTGTTAATATTATATGAAATATAATATGTACTGTAAAAAACCCAATCTAAATCTAAAGGAGTCCACAGTTTCATATGCAGTCTTTTTTTCTTCTTTTTTGTAAGTTGAAATGCTCATGGTCAAGTTAATTAAAAAGAAAAAACTAACCTAACATTATTTCTCTCAATTCTTGGCAGAAGGAGTGATGGATTACATCTGAAGAATGAGAAATATTTATTTATTAAACAACGGAGAGCTTCTCCAGTAAGTGGGAATTAGTTGGTAGATAAACATGCAATAATAACAAAAAAAGTATTAGTAAAGCATCAAAAAATATACAGAACAAAACCAAAAAGTTCAGAAGGGACCAAAGTAAGCAGTGCAGTTTTAGCAATACTTTATTAAATGTAATACGCACTTTAAAAACCAAACTATGAATTATGCAATTGTTGTTGATTTGTTTTCTTTGTATGTTCAAAGATTAGCCGATCCTTAAGATCATAAGATAGGCCAGGGGTAGGGAACCTGTTGCCTCTTAAATCACATGTGGCCATCTAGGTCCTCAAGTGCTGCCCTTTGACCAAATTCAAACTCCCCTTAATAAAAGGATTTGTTGTGTAAAACTGGGACTCTATCAAAAGGCTATACCCAAGGACCTGCAGCTAGGTGGTGCAGTGGATAGAGCATCAGTGCAGGAGGCAGGAGGACCTGAGTTCAAATCTCACCTCAGACACTTGACACTCACCAGCTATGTGACCTTGAGAAAGTCACTTAACCCCAGTTGCCTCATCCTGGGTCATCTCCAGTCATCCTGATGAATATCTGGTCATTGGATTCAGATGGCTCTGGAGGAAAAGTGAGGCTGGTGACCTGCACAGCCCTCCTTCACTCAAAACAAAGTCAAGTGCAAGTCATGTCATTATCTCTCTGATGGCAGGCATGGTCTTCATCGGCCTAGAAGGCCACAGGTAGCCTGGAGGTCACAAGTTCCTCAACCCTGGGATAGGCACCAATGAACCCAAAAGTTTTCCCTGGATTTGGAGTAGTTTGGGGGATGAGGATGGTAAACTCCAGGCCTTCTTGGCCACCAAGCTGCCTCTGACAATTACTACCCCTGTTAAGTCGAAAATGGAAAAAACAATTTTTTTTAAAGCAATTTACAAATGAGAATGTTTGTGAAAATCTTCAAGAATTATGTTATTTTACACAGATTGTGTCAAAGGCAAAGCAAAGCATCTGAACAAGAACTTCCCTCTCTAAATCTTAAGGCTCTGAGAAAAAACAAAAAAACAAAAAACAAACAAAAAGACTTCCCCAAAGAAAAGGCTCAATACCGACCATCCAGTTATTTCACTAATGTGTGGGATGGCTCAGGTCCCTACATAAATCAATTACTCAGAGGCCTCTCAAAGTGATGACAGAAAGTTGATTTACTAGATTCTCGAGAAGCAGGGCTAACCTGTAGGAGTAGGAAAGCCCAAGACAAAGAAAAGGCAGTGATTTATATAGACCCTAACGCAAGTCCCTCCTCCCCCACTGACCATTATCCTCATTAGCTGAGAATATGATCTTACATTCTAGACACGAAATCTAACCAATCCCTTTTGAAATGAAGACAATGAAGAATTAGGTAAACTTTACCCAATCATTGAGACCCTAATGTACTACATAGTTTCATATCCTTATATGGAATTATTGTGTTCTAAAAATATAGTAACCTTGAGCCTCTCGGTCTTACCTCACCCCTGGGAGGAGAATCACAATCTGAGAAGTCTTCACTAAACCTATCCCACTCACTAACAACAACTAATATTTATACAGCACTTACTATGGGCCAGGCACTGGACCACTTGCTTTACAATATTACCTCATTTTGATGAGGATTACAAACAGTGCCCTAAGAGCTAAAAATAATATGAAGGGTTGACTTTGTGAAGCCCCTAGTTTATTCTGTAACCTGAAGGCGCCCTAAAGCCCCCTAACTTCTCTGCAAGCTGTACCAAAAGAATTGCTTTTGTCCCCCTCGGGTCCCTTAATATTTACCCTGTGCCCTCCTACCCTGTCCTTGGATCCCGAAACCATCACACTTCCCTCATTCTAGACCGCAGACTTCCTCGTCTCCCGTATCCTCTGTCTCCTTACCTTTCATGCGTCCTCCTCACCCTGTCCCTGATCTTTAGCCTCCCTAAAATCTCTACAACTGCGGGGCCCCTCTGAAACCCCTGCACAAACACAGCTCGCCCCGCACCGAGGTCTTCCTCCGCTTTCTGGCTGCCGAGCTCCCAACGGCTGCAGGGGACCCCGTCTAAGTGAATTCTTTCACCCTGAACCAGCTTCAGCAACTCTGACCTCATCCGTTTGGTCATACACGTTTATAACCACTCTGGGGGAGAGGAGGGGCACCCCCCAAAAATCAGAGTTAAAGGTCTCCCACCTCCGTCAGTGTTGTCCAGGCTCTTGGTGGCGGCGGAGCCCAGGGCCGGGGAGGCCGGCCCCCCGCGGTGAGGGCTGCGTAACCAGGACCCGGGACGCTTCTGTGCAAAGCGGGGCAGACCTGTCCGACAGACGGGCGGACGGAGGGAGGATGCAGACAGACTCGTACCTCTCCGGTGATGGCCAAGGCGGACGTTGTTTTCCTAAACTATGTTTTTTCCACGTCTATTGTTTTCCTCTATTATGTGATAATAACTTCCGACGGTTTTATTTTCCAGGTTCTTAAAAAGCTGGATCGTTAACGGTGAAGGGGGTTTGGGGAGGGAGAGTCTAATGATTGTTAACCGAAAAGAATAAAAATTAACAAACTAATTTTTTTTTAAGGAGCACTATGCCTGATACGCGGCAGGCGTTTATTAAGTGCTTACTGACTAAACTTTGTAAAAAGAAGGCGCTCCAAGCACGGAGGTCTCGCCACTTCCGGTCCCCGCGGGCGGGGGCGCCTCCCTCCTCCCCACAGCCCTCGACCACGCGCTCCCCGGGATGGGGGCCTAGGCAATAACCAACGGGTTTTCAAGGCCTCGTTCCCAGGGGATGTTCACATCCGTCAACACCGCCGAGACCATCATCACCATGGCGACGAAGGGCAAGGGACGCCAACCAACTGTCGCAAATCGGCCAAAGCCCGCCCCCGTCGGCAGCGATCGCCGCCGGTCAAGCGCACGGGGAAGCTCCCGACGACAGCCCAACAGCACATTCGCCGCAAGAAAGGCGGCCCCGGAGCAGAAGAGCGCCCTCTGAGCATTTCCGCACTTTCGTCAGGAGTCAGGTCCTTCCGGCCACCCGACTCGGTCGGCCTCCTGGGTAACATCCACATCCACTTCCGTTTCCGCCCCGAGCAGGCCAATAGGATTGCGCCCCGGCCCTCCGGCCCTTCCTCCCCGTGAGCCTCGTGCCGGCGCGCGCTGAGCTCCGTTCGGCTCCGGCAGCTTCTTCTCTGAGAACTCTCGTCCGTCTCCTCCGTCTCCTCCCGCGTCCTCGGTGTGTCCGAGAAGCCGAAGAGAAGCCCGGCCCCGCGTGAAGCAGACTTGGGAAGCTCCGGCCCCGCGCCGCCGCCGCAGCCGCCTCCTCCTCCGCCGCCGTCGCCGCCGCCGCCGCCATCATGGTGAACGTGCCCAAGACCCGGCGCACCTACTGCAAGAAGTGTGGCAAGCACCAGCCGCACAAGGTGACGCAGTACAAGAAGGGCAAGGACTCTCTGTACGCGCAGGGCAAGCGGCGCTACGACCGCAAGCAGAGCGGCTACGGCGGCCAGACCAAGCCCATCTTCCGCA
The DNA here is from genome assembly GCF_028372415.1 of Notamacropus eugenii. Taxonomy (NCBI): domain Eukaryota; kingdom Metazoa; phylum Chordata; class Mammalia; order Diprotodontia; family Macropodidae; genus Notamacropus; species Notamacropus eugenii. Next base: position 324,709,675 of record NC_092876.1, read on the forward strand.
AGAAGGCCAAGACCACCAAGAAGATCGTGCTGCGGCTCGAGTGCGTGGAGCCCAACTGCAGGTCCAAGAGGATGCTGGCCATCAAGCGCTGCAAGCACTTCGAGCTGGGAGGGGACAAGAAGAGGAAGGGACAAGTGATCCAGTTCTGAGCTGCCCCGGGAGAAACGATTAAAGTGTGGAAGCTGCCGCGTTTACGTGCCTCGGCCTCGTGTTTGCTGGGGGTGGGGCGGGGGAGGGGGGAGCCGCGGGGTGAAGGGGGGCGGGGTGTCCCCTAGGTAGGGCGGGCAGGAGCTGGTGACGGATTGGGGGGTCTGGGTATCCGGGAGGTGGGGGGGATGGCTTCCCTGCAGTGAGGAGGGGTGTGGGGGCGGGGGAGCTTGGGGAGCAAGATCAGGAGTTCAGGTTTCGGACTCGAGGAGTTGGAGGCGTGGGGAAATTCAGTATTTTGTGCTAAACCTCAGGAAGCCCAGGGCCGGACATGTGGATGGGGGCAGGGGGAGCATCTGCGTAAAGAAAATAACTGGAACCCGGAGCTGGTGAGACCCAAGAGAAGAGGTGCCAGGAGGGAGCGTCAGAGGACGGGCGTAGGGAGTAGGTGGGTGTGACCTGGAGGAGGACCCCGCAAAGGAGACTCAGAAGTAATCAGATGTGGTCTCCAGAAGAACGAGACGTGAACTTTAATCAGAAAAACAGAATGTTGAAAGCGTAGTTAAGTATCCTAATTTCATCTTTGTGGTTTGGGGGAGGAGAGAAATCTTGACCAAACCAAGCATTACTGTAGGAAGCTTTTCTCCAGGCAACAATGCTCATGAATACTTTGGGGAGAGGAAAGCTCAGGGTGGGCAGGGGCAGAGTGTCTCTTCAGGTCAAATTGACAGGACCTTGCAACGTATAGGAAACATGAAGGTGGGTAAGAGGGGGAAAATATTGGGCCTAGGGTACCTGGGAGGGTGGTGGAGCCTTCACTGTAATGAAGGAGGACAATTTAGGGCTTGGGAAGAAAGGCAGGATGTTAAATTTTTGGATATTTGAAGCTTGAGATATCTGGGACGTCCAGTGTCTTGTCCACAAGGAAGTGGTGGGAGAGTGGAGCTCAGGAGGGAGACTAGGGCTTGATGTATCTAGATAAAGGAGGGGAAGAAATAATCTGCATAGAAATAATAATTTCATCCATGGGAGCTGAAGTCAACAAAGGAGAGATGAGCTTTGACCTTCGTGGTAGCTGTGACTTGAAGAAAGATCAGCCAGAGAGGCTGAGGAACAATCAGAAAAGGTAAGAGAAGGACCAGGAGGGAGAAAATGTTGAAAGTATAGGTAAGTTATGTTTGCCTCTCACTTGCTGTTTGAGGGAGGGATAAGTCTTAAACCATACCGTACAAAGCTTTTTTTTTTTTTTAAACTGGGTCTCACTGTCCCTCAGGTAGAAAGTACAGGACTACACATGCAGTTATATTCCACTGCTGATCTGCATTGGGAACTTTAACTTAAACTTGCTATTTGAGCTGGTTTGAGTCACCTTAGGTAGCCAGGTAGGCCCCACACACATCCTGGGGGCTCACTGTGGTTTATGCAGAATTTATCAGTGACATACCACGGGTTAACCCACTCTTTCTCTGACATCCCTAAGTGAACATGAAACCTTCCCCAAGTGGAAAAAGCTAACCTGCTTGCAGACTTAGCTGAGGTTGCTTTTGGTGATTCTTCTAGAGATGGTAGCTGCATACTCTGAGCTTTCCCTTCCAACTCCTTGGAGATTAGAGAGTAAATTAGTTTATGGCATTCAGCAGAGACTTTTATGTGCCTCAGTGTGCTTTTATAAGTTGTACTTTGAAGGTAATTGATATAATATGTCTTTTAGGCCCAACAGGAATTCTTAACCTGGGGTCAGATTACTTTTTATTTTGAAATTTCAGTAACCATTTAAGTATAATTTGTTCTTTTGTAATCATTTGTCTTTTTATGCATTTAAAAACATTCTGAGGAGTTGACAGGTTTCACTGGATTGCAGTGACACATAAAAGTGAAAAGTCTCTATTCTAGAGGATTGCCTCAGAACTCATTTTATGTTCAAAGCACCCAAGAGGAATTGAATGATTTGGGACTGAAAGCTATTACCCCTCACTCTTTCCCAGTAGAAAAGGACAAATACAGAAGAATGAGAAGTGATTGGGTAAGAATTGTTTTTGAATGGCATTTTGAACTAGCAGTTTTCAGTATTATGTGAACATGGCCAGCCAATTGAGAGGAGTGTGGGAGGACCCCAAAAGGGAGGAAATACAAATCACAGGAGGTCCCTGGAATTTTGAAGCTGTGTGACCACTTTGCTGATAGAAATTTTCCGTTATTTTTAACTTTTTTGATAGAGGCCAACCAGAATTGAATCGAGCCACTTAAACTTTACGTTTCTTTGGTGCAAGCGATTTGAGGGAAACTTGTGAAAGGTTATATACTTAATTCTCCCTGGAGCTTAGACCTTTCTGTAACTGACAACCAAGTGTACTCCAGTTGATTCGGACTGGTGGGGAGTGATGCATTAATTTAAAGTTTTCACTCTTACTCCCAAAACATGGATGTGATTTGTCCTCTCCTGGAACTTCACTGAGGGATCTGATCCCTGCAGAGCTCATGCTTCGGATGTGATTTTCCCCCATCCTGGCAGTCCTAGCTATGTCGGTACAAGTCAGATAGACTGGCTTTTTATTATGTATCAGTCTTTGTGTGTAGGTAGGTGTGCCTCATCCTAGCCTTAGTGGCTGATTTTTGAGTGAGATCTCAAGAGTTTCCTAGTCAATAGAGGCTGACTGGCAACAAAAAAGGAATTCCTGAGGTGAAGAGATTGACCATTGACCGGAAGAGGAGCCCAAATCCTTGTGTGGTGCACCAGGATTCTCTGGAGTACCTGAGACATTCTCTGTGACAGTTTGTGACCTTATTTAATCTGAGTCAGCCAGAGGAAATGACACTGACCTGTAGCGCTGGACCCCAGCCTAGGAGGACTGAATGAGGTCTTGGGGTGGGAACACTCACAGTGCTCCTGCCAGGACAGAATGGCAGTAGCTATGCAGACCAAAGCAGCCCTCCATGCAGGGAGAAAAGAATCAGACCCTTCTTAATTCTAGTGCCTGCTCTTTAATTAGAAGCAGCTGGTGGCAAGTAAATAGAAAAACTGGTCCCGGAGACAGGAAGACCTGAGTTAAAATGTGACCTCAGACAATAGCTGTGTGACCCTGGGCAAGTCACTTTTCTCTATTTGCCTTGGTTTTCTTCATCTCTAAAATGGGGATAATAGTACCTACTTCCCAAGGTTGTTGTGAGGATTAAATAAGATAATTATAAAGCACTTAGCGTATTATGTTGAACATAGTAAGCACTCTATAAATAATGTTAGCCAGTATTATTTTCTGTTTATCCTGTATATAACTTGCTTTATGTATATTTGCCTGCGTTAAAATGCAGGCATGCATTAAATTGCTCCTTGAGGGCAGAGACTGTCTGCCTTTTTTTGTATCCCCTTACTGCCTGGAATATGTATGGTATTTGCTTAATAAAAGTTTATTGTTTGATCATGGTGGAGTATGGGGTGAAACTTGTCCCCAACATTAGGGGCAATGTTCAAACAAAGGGGGAGAGAGTCAGGTCTCATAACACTGTTGAATGACCTCCCAGTTGGATCTGCCAAAGGAAAAAGGTGAGCAGAAAAGTTTCAAAGCTTTCTAAGATTTTAATTTTTTTTTTCAACTACATCTGACTCTTTGTGATCTCACATGAGGTTTTCTTGGCAAAGATACTAGAGTGGTTTGCTTTATCTTTCTTGAGCTCATTTCATAGATGAAGAAACTGGTACACAGGATTAAGTGACTTGCCCAGGGTCACCCAGCTGGTAAGTGTGAGGCTAGATTTGAACTCGGGAAGATGAATGTTCCTGACTTCAGGCACTATCTGCATTTTCTATCACTTTATTCACTGCACGATCTAGCTGCCCCTTTCTAAGGATGTGAGTATATTATTTATTTCTAATCCTGGCTTAATTGGGAAAGTGAGGGAGACAAATGGGAATGTGGTGACTTGTTGAAAACTACCTTTTCAGCAAAACTGAAAAATTTCTTAAAACTAAAACCCTTTCCAGACTTTTCCTTTTAGCAAAGTGATTAGTAAAAAATGAAGGCCTTTTCTAAGGAAAGTGATTGAAGGTTATACCCAAAATTTAGTTCCTAGAGTATTAAGCCTTTCAAATACATTGTTCATTCTTCATCCCTAAAGTGATTGTTACTGACTCTTCTAAGGCCAGTCTCCTTTCTCTGTTGAAGGAATTAGCCTGGCAAACACCTACAGGAATTGGCCTCTTCCATTCCTAGGGAGGAACTGTCTTAATGTAGTTTGAGTAATGTTATAGGTTCCAGGGTGAGGGGCCGACCACCACCAAAAAAGCACAGTGCAAGAAGGGCATAGCAGAAAGTAAAGCAAGCAAGCTTTATCGAGGGGGAAATATATTTTGGGGTGAGGGTAGGAAGGGGACCACGCAATCAGAGGCTATAAATAGGTGAAGATCCACTGGGAATAGAGCACCAGAATTTGTAAAGGCTGGTGGCTTTTTAAAGACTTCTTATCTGAATCTGGTAGGACATGGTATTGGACAGAAGAAGTGGGGAGCCTGGGCCTGGTGTGCAAATCAAAGTTTGGGGACTGGTGCCAATTCATGCTAGGCAATGGGAACTCCTGGGGAATTTGGCAGGAGTAGTAGTTAATTTGGACTTTCTCTCATAACTGACGGCTTCTCTTTGGCAGGTTAGCTTAGGTAATTCAGGCTTCCGAGGCCTTATATGTTATTATATAGTATTAATATTATTTGCTGACAAGGAAAACAAATCCCCCATTTGCAGAAATTTATAGTATTGGACACAAGAAAGTTTAAATTTGTGAACCAAGTATAATCTACTCAGAATTTCCAAATCATTATAGGAGTATGTCTTCAACATTTCTTATGCTAAATATCATAATGGGTATTTTTTTTTTTGTGGGGCAGTGCAATTTGCTTCTCCCTTATGTAGTTAAGTAGAATAAATTGTGGAATTTGAATACAAATACCCTCAGAGGGAACTCTTATTCTTTCCCTTTCCTGAAGAGTGGAAGAATTTGCTGCTTTAGCCCTTGGGGAAAAGAATGAATTTGCCCAGTAAAATTGAAGTCAGTTTAAAAGTGAGAGGAGGGAAGAACTACTTGCCCTTTTGAAGCCAAGCCTTATCTGGAACTTAAGAACTATTAGCTGGTATTCTTTTAATAATTTTGTTTACTTGACCAAAAGTGGATTTTTTCTGAATGATTTGGCCCAAGTAGATTAGAAGCAAAGTTACATAAAAGTAATTAAAATATACCATTTTTAATTGTTAAGAAACCAAATTGAAAATGTTTTACTTAGCAAAGTCAGGAAATATGTAAACTTTGAAGTTTTAGCAAAATTTTGCAATGAATTTAAGATTCATAATAATTTATAATATTTTAATTTGCAAAAATGCAAAAAGATATTCAATGGAGTAAAAGACTAGATGATAAAATTGAAACAAGCAGAGATGTATGAAGTTAAAAAAATAAATAGTATTAGAAAATGAACCATATGACAAAATAGAATTCTGTGACTTGCAAAGATTTATCTGGGTTAATCAGTCATACATTTTTTTTTTTTAAAAAGTCATTAAACATTAAGCACCTACTGTGTGTCCATCATTGTATGAAATCTAGGGGTACCAAGAGTCAAAAGACAGTTTCTGACCTCAAGGACTTCACAATCCAATGGGACAGATGACATCCAAACATATATACAAAGTAGACTATATATTGGGTAAATAGGAAATAACTGAGACAGAAGGCACTAGGAATTGGGGAAGGCTTCCAGTAAAAGATGAGATTTTAATTGAAAGTTAAAGGAAGCCAGGAAAGTCAGTAGATGGAGAGGAGGAGGAGGGAGAAAGTTCCAAGAACAACCAGAGATGATGCCAAGAGCCAAAAGATATAAGTGTCTTGTTCTGGGAATGATCAGGAGGAGGTCAGTGTCCTTGAATCAATAAATATGTGTTGTGAGTCAGGTCTAAGAAGACTGGAAAGGTAGGAGGGGCCTAGGTTAGGGAAGGCTTTGAATGTCAAATAAAATTTTTGTATTTGATCCTGGAGACAGTAGAGAGCCAATGGAGTTTATTGAGTGTGAGTGTGTGTTTTACGATCGGACCTGCATGTTAGGAAAATCACTGAATGGGTTGCAGTGGGGAGAGACTTGAGGCAGATGGCTATTGCAATAATCCAATCATGAGGTGATGAGGACCTGCACTATAGTGGTGGCAGTGTCCGATGAGAAGGGAATATATTTGAGAGATGTTTCAAAGGCAGAATAAATAGGCCTTGGTAACAGATTGGATTTGGGGAGAGGAGTGTTGAGAGATAGTGAAGAGTCCAAGGATGATGCCTAGGTTGAGTCTTAAGGGGCAGGGAGGATGGCATTGCCACTATAGTAAACAGGAAGGTAGGAGTAAGGGAGGGTTTATGAGAAAAGGTAGCTACATTTTGGAATATTTCATTTTAAGATATCTGCTGGACATTCATCTCCAGATATCTGAAACGCAGTTGGAGATGTAAGATTGTTAAATTAGTAGTATCAAAATCAAATAGAAACCAGCCACTAAACCCTACGTAAGAATCCCTGTAGCTCATAAAAATGTAATATTATGTTTTGTTGTATTTTAATTTATTTTGTTAAATGTTTCCTAATTACATTATATATGTGTGTATATATTATACATATACACATGTAGCATGTTGTATATGTATGTGTGTGTGTGTATATATGTATGTGTGTATATGTAGAGAGATCAGCAAGCCATCACAATGTTACGAGACTTAAGTGGAAACCAGTTTTGTTACAAGAGAAATGAACATGCATGTGGAACCCAGAGGGTTCACAATTCTTATGGAATTTTATATTTTTATAATAGCAGGACAAAGGGAGAAAGGAATACCAGGAAGGGACATGATATGAGAGAGGGAAATGGTGAAGCAAAGGTGAGAAAAGACACCACTCCTCACTGGGCAGACCAAGGATGGCCAAAGCAAAGAAAGGAGGGTCTGCTTATTTACAAAGGACCCTGGCTGCACAAGCATCATCCCAGCCTGGCAAAGATTGGCTGGCGTCTGTCTTGCCTCCCAGTGACACATGGAGGCCAGCTTGGGGTACAAGCAACAAATTATGTCAACTCAGGGGAGCTTTGTCCTTGACACATTAAGGGCCTCCTGCATGCTTTGGGTCCAGTGTTTCCGGAAAATATGGACTGAAAAAGACAAGTTCAGGGGACGTCTGACAGCTCTTAATAACTCTGTGTCTCTCTCATATTTATTTCCCTATTACATTTTAATCTGGTTTGGGCTGCATTCATGAATGCATCTTTGACACCTCTATTTTATACTAATTTGAAGATACAAAGCTTAATTGAAAGGCAATGATCAGTATGTATGTGCTCTTAGAAATGCAACTCTGCATATAGTGGTATTAATCCATCTAAAACCCAGGTGAATACTTGAATTGCTTTTTCCTTAACAACAGAATAATAGAACAAGTGATTTTTCTCTTAAACTGATCCAGAAATAAGGCTTTCATTTTTGCCACCTATCATTATCTCCAGTGTTGGCCAAAATAATATCTCAGGATTTCTGAAAGTTTAAAGAAATATTAGACCTCATTGAGGTAAGAGAGAAGGGAGACTGCCATGCCTTTAAAGTTTACATTTGGAGAATTACTTCTTCCCTCCACGAAGAATGGGAGTATTTTTGGGTTTTTTCCTAACAATTTTCACATTTAATTTAAAAGATTCTCATATTCTTGTGGGAAAGTAAGCTGGAGTTAAGGTCTTTGTTCTGTGGTACACTCAGTTATTCAACAGTGGCAAGCAAGATCATTTAATTTAATTATCAGCCATGTTTAATATGCACTTATTTAATCAGATCTTTGGTTTTGTTTTTTTTAACATTAGATCATACTATGAAAATAATTCAGATATTAGTTTTTCCCTAATGTGCAGTGGAATGAAGTTTCATTCATTTATATAAAATCATATCAATTTTTTAATCTGATATTTGGATGTTTTCCCCCACCATTAATTTCTGTTTTCCCACAGTAAAATGTGTTCAGTTGCTTTTTCCCAGATAACTTTAAAAATAAGGTTGTTTCTACTTTGCACCTGCAAGCTCCCTTTCTCACTTCAGTTTTTTAAATGGCAGATTATTAGGTCTGTGTTTTCACATGACTAATATGGTAACATGTTTTTCATTATTGAACATGTATAGTTATCCCTTCCATATCTCAGGGCTTAGGATTGCAACATTCCCTCTCTCTGAATTCCCTCTATCTGGAACATCTGCATAAAATTTTTTGGCCCTCCCTTTGTACCAGAGAAGTCTGAAGTACTAAAAGTATTAAAAGATAAAATATGTTAAAATTATATAGTTCTATATGCATTTCTGAATTACTAAACTTTTTTTGCATCATCTGCTGGCCTTCACCCCCCAAAATTTCCCATTTAATTTCTTATGCAGACCTGTGACATACTGAAACTAAGATGGGGAAAGTTGTGGAAGAGATAACTGTATAACCTATAACAGATTGCTTAGTGTCTCAGGGAGGGAGTAGAATGTAAGGGAGGGATAGAAAAATTTGGAACTCAAAATTTTTAAAAAATGAATGTTCAAAATGGTCTTTACATGTAACTAGGGGAAAATAAAATATTTACAAAAAGAAATGAATACAATAAGATACTAAAAAGTAAATAACATTAAAAGATATCAGATCTTCGATCAATGTAATGACATATTGATTCCAAAGGACCAATAATGAAATATGCTTTCTTCTTGGTAGAAAAGTGTAGGAATACTGGTGTGGAATGAGGCATATGCTGTCATATTGTTAACTGTTCTTTGTTAGAAGTTTTTTGTGGGGAGAGGAGGGCTGGTATTATTAAATGACATTATTAAAAAATATTTTTTAAAGAGAAAAAATGTTAGATTAGCAACAGCTTTTTGGATAAGTTTTAAATTTCTCACCTGTTGAATTTCCTAGGTCTTTTCTTCCTTATGCTCAAGATTACCTGGCAAATCAAATGTTTCCTACTACTTCCTTAGATAGCTGGCCTGAAGACATTTCATTAAGCCAGTGTTGAAGTGGTGAACTGTTCTTACAAACATGTTTATTAACTGGATTAATGAGTCTGTTTATCATATATTTCACAACTAGGCATACAACCATTATTTCAGTACTATTATAATTTAAGTGGTAATTCCTAAATATTTTCAATCAGGAGTAGTAAGTTGTCTTTTGACAGAAAGCAACCATCCATCACCAAATGCACCAGAAAAATATGAAGGTCAATCTAGGGCCACCTTTCTCTGCATTGTCTGTGGCCCACTTCGGTGGGCTATGTTCTAGCCTCACAAGTCTATGCCAGTTCTAGGTTTGGATGTCTGTGTCTGTTTGGTACTTAAATGACAAGGAAGTGATGTTAACAGCCATGAGTAACCTGAGTTAACCAAGTCTTAAGGATGGTCTCAATACCTTTAAGGAAAGCTATACTAGTTTTATGAGAGCTGGAATTAAGATATTCTGACACTAAAGATGAGGAAGGTACCACTAGGAAGCAATTGGAAATATAGAGCTAGGCTTATGGAAGAGAGATGCAAATAGAAGCTGTGTAAGTCATGAAGGTGATGAGGCATTTAAATTGTATGAATACGGGACAAGCAAGGAAGAGCGTATACGGAAAAGGGAGTCGAGCAGAATGCCAGGGGAGTTGGAAGGGAAATGAGCCACAAAGCAGAAGGGGAAGTAATCCATGAGGCAGGAAAACAAAGAGATGTATATACTGAATAGAGAGGTGATGGAAAGTACCAGATGCTAAAGGTCGGAATTGCCAAAAGACCAAACATCACTGACATGAAGAAAAATATTCATGCTATTCAGAAAGCTCCCTTTTCAGTTCACAGCATTTAGATGTTTTTGCTGAAAGCACGGGATGAAAAAAGGCACTGAAGTCATTTAACAGTTTGCATACGTAACAAGAATGCAGTAATTCTTAGCTTCTCTGGACATGGCTTCCTTCATCTGTATTTGAAAATGCATCTAGTGAGTAGGTTGGTCTTGGGCATCCACCATATCTAGACTTACACCTACACTCTGTATGGCTGGGACTTTATGCTCATTACCAGGGAAGCAGGTCAGGTGAGTTCCCTGGAGAGGAGCTTTATCTTTTAGGTAAGGCTTCCCAATGTTCCTACTGGGAGGAAAGCAGTATCAGGGAAACCATGGTCTTATATATAGATTCATCAGGGCCCAAAGGCAGCTTTATTTTTTTTTTTTAAAGGTAAAGCCCATAACCTGGGGTGGAAAGAAAGCCCTCAGGGAAATATTGATTTTATCACACCCTAGCGTCTGTCATCCCTTTTTCAAGTGAAGAGACAATAATTTTCCTTGCCAAGAACAACCACAATCCTATTTCATCCTGTCTTTTCCTGTGCCCTTTATTATTACCTTTGCCCCCCATCAGCTTGCTGGCTTTTCTCCTGCCAACATTTTGCCCCCCACATCCTTTTAAGAACTCTTATTTGAATTCATCATCCCCAATAGCTATTTTATACTTTACCCTTGTTCATAAACTCGAGAAAACTTCTCAACTCTGTGCCATTTCTGTTCTCTTCTGAAATCCCTGCAATCTGGCTTCTAACCTCATTATTCAACCACAACAGCTCTCTCCAGTTACCTAAGATCTCTTTAATTGCCAAATCTAATGACCTATTTTTAATCCTCAGCCTTCTTGACCTCTTTATCACTATCACCCATTTCTGGAAACTCCTATATAAGGTTTCCCTTGACACCGTTCTCCTATCTGATTGCTCCTTGTCAATCTTCCTTGCTAGATCTACAAGTCACAGACACTGTTTATCCTCCCAGCCTAAGTCTTCAAACCTCTTTTTCCTTTCACCAAATAATCTAATCTGCTCAATTACCAACTCTCTGCAGAGGATTCCCAAACCTGTATGTCCAGTCATGGTTTCTCCCGAATCTCCCACTACTAACTGCCCCTTGGACCTCTAGAACTGGATCTTCAGACATCTCAAACTCTAAAGGTTTAAGACATAACCCACTGTTTCATACCTCCACATTCACACCCCCACCACCCTTACACCCCATCTACTGTCAATTACTACTTTGGGACTTTTTTGACTGATTTCTCCATGTTTCAGGAAGTTCATTCTTGGAGCAACATCATCCAGTAAGACCTCAGTTAGGACTAGGTGGCATAGACTGTAAAAACCAGGCCTGGATTCCAAAGAGCTGAGTTCAAATCTGTCCTCAGACACTTACCAGCTGTGTGACTCCTGGGTAATCACTTAAACCTGTTTGCCTCAGTTTTCTCATCTGTAAAATGAACTGGAAAAGAAAATAGCAAGCACTGCAGTATCTTTGCCAAGAAAACCCAAATGGGGTCAGAGGACCCCATGGATAGGACTAAAAACCACAAAGATCTCAAGCTTGTTACTCTACCTCATCACTACCCAGTGACTTGGAGAGGTGGGGCCCCAAGGTTGAAACCTCCATGCAAAGAGAGGGATCAACTCAGACATTTTATTTCTCACTTGGCTGCAGGGCTTTGGGATCTTGTTTCCCCCGCCATGTGAATACCACCTTCTCCTGCTCCTTCTCTGACCAGGGAGCTCCTTAGAGGAAGAAGCTGTCTGTTTGGTATTGGTATCCCACTGCTTGGTGCTATGCCTGGCATAGTGCAGGAGCTCAATAAACGCTATCAATTCTACCAAAACTCTCTACAAATATTCGCATTTTATTTTCCTAATAATCCTGGGAAGTAAACTATTATCCCTGTTTTAGGAATGAGGAAGTTTTCAAGTCAGAGGTGAAGTGGCTTAAAACTTGCTACAGTCACACGGCTCAACGTCTGAAGCCACATTTGAAATCAGGTCTAATTTCTAAATTATTAGAAATAATTCCAGGTCCCATGATGGACCTAGCTCCCTACCTGGGAAAAATTTAACACCACACTCTCGGTTTGCTCACAGACTTTTTCCTCCCTCAAAATGCAAACATGAGACCAAGCTATATATACCTTCAACAATGCACTTCTCTGTCTCACAAAAACAACAGGTTTTCATGATTTCACTGCCTCCCGGTTCTTCTGGAGACCACATCTGATTACTTCTGAGTCTCCTTTGCGGGGTCCTCCTCCAGGTCACACCCACCTACTCCCTACGCCCGTCCTCTGACGCTCCCTCCTGGCACCTCTTCTCTTGGGTCTCACCAGCTCCGGGTTCCAGTTATTTTCTTTACGCAGATGCTCCCCCTGCCCCCATCCACATGTCCGGCCCTGGGCTTCCTGAGGTTTAGCACAAAATACTGAATTTCCCCACGCCTCCAACTCCTCGAGTCCGAAACCTGAACTCCTGATCTTGCTCCCCAAGCTCCCCCGCCCCCACACCCCTCCTCACTGCAGGGAAGCCATCCCCCCCACCTCCCGGATACCCAGACCCCCCAATCCGTCACCAGCTCCTGCCCGCCCTACCTAGGGGACACCCCGCCCCCCTTCACCCCGCGGCTCCCCCCTCCCCCGCCCCACCCCCAGCAAACACGAGGCCGAGGCACGTAAACGCGGCAGCTTCCACACTTTAATCGTTTCTCCCGGGGCAGCTCAGAACTGGATCACTTGTCCCTTCCTCTTCTTGTCCCCTCCCAGCTCGAAGTGCTTGCAGCGCTTGATGGCCAGCATCCTCTTGGACCTGCAGTTGGGCTCCACGCACTCGAGCCGCAGCACGATCTTCTTGGTGGTCTTGGCCTTCTTGCGGAAGATGGGCTTGGTCTGGCCGCCGTAGCCGCTCTGCTTGCGGTCGTAGCGCCGCTTGCCCTGCGCGTACAGAGAGTCCTTGCCCTTCTTGTACTGCGTCACCTTGTGCGGCTGGTGCTTGCCACACTTCTTGCAGTAGGTGCGCCGGGTCTTGGGCACGTTCACCATGATGGCGGCGGCGGCGGCGGAGGAGGAGGCGGCTGCGGCGGCGGCGCGGGGCCGGAGCTTCCCAAGTCTGCTTCACGCGGGGCCGGGCTTCTCTTCGGCTTCTCGGACACACCGAGGACGCGGGAGGAGACGGAGGAGACGGACGAGAGTTCTCAGAGAAGAAGCTGCCGGAGCCGAACGGAGCTAAGCGCGCGCCGGCACGAGGCTCACGGGGAGGAAGGGCCGGAGGGCCGGGGCGCAATCCTATTGGCCTGCTCGGGGCGGAAACGGAAGTGGATGTGGATGTTACCCAGGAGGCCGACCGAGTCGGGTGGCCGGAAGGACCTGACTCCTGACGAAAGTGCGGAAATGCTCAGAGGGCGCTCTTCTGCTCCGGGGCCGCCTTTCTTGCGGCGAATGTGCTGTTGGGCTGTCGTCGGGAGCTTCCCCGTGCGCTTGACCGGCGGCGATCGCTGCCGACGGGGGCGGGCTTTGGCCGATTTGCGACAGTTGGTTGGCGTCCCTTGCCCTTCGTCGCCATGGTGATGATGGTCTCGGCGGTGTTGACGGATGTGAACATCCCCTGGGAACGAGGCCTTGAAAACCCGTTGGTTATTGCCTAGGCCCCCATCCCGGGGAGCGCGTGGTCGAGGGCTGTGGGGAGGAGGGAGGCGCCCCCGCCCGCGGGGACCGGAAGTGGCGAGACCTCCGTGCTTGGAGCGCCTTCTTTTTACAAAGTTTAGTCAGTAAGCACTTAATAAACGCCTGCCGCGTATCAGGCATAGTGCTCCTTAAAAAAAAATTAGTTTGTTAATTTTTATTCTTTTCGGTTAACAATCATTAGACTCTCCCTCCCCAAACCCCCTTCACCGTTAACGATCCAGCTTTTTAAGAACCTGGAAAATAAAACCGTCGGAAGTTATTATCACATAATAGAGGAAAACAATAGACGTGGAAAAAACATAGTTTAGGAAAACAACGTCCGCCTTGGCCATCACCGGAGAGGTACGAGTCTGTCTGCATCCTCCCTCCGTCCGCCCGTCTGTCGGACAGGTCTGCCCCGCTTTGCACAGAAGCGTCCCGGGTCCTGGTTACGCAGCCCTCACCGCGGGGGGCCGGCCTCCCCGGCCCTGGGCTCCGCCGCCCTAGCAATTCTAACGATTTTAAAAGCCTTCTTCCCAGGCAGTGTTGACAAAAGTAAGAAGTCGATAAATATAGATGTACATGGAAGTCTTTTTCCTCCTTGATTTTTGGGGAGGGTATAGGCTTATTTCTTATATTATGAAATGAGATGATCATGGTAAAGCCCTGGGCAGCATGGGGAGGACTGTGTACGTGTCGTCGATGGAGCTGTGAGCCTGTTCTTTGGGGAAGGTGCTGCTTTTTGTTTATCTGTTTTTGTTTTTTGTTCATATTTAGGGAAGGAAGATCTTTCTCTGATTTTTTGCTTGTCTGAGACACAATCTGTACGGTATATGGTTAATGTATTTTCTGTAGCTTTTCACAAGTATTCTCCTTTGTAAACTGATCTATTTAAAACAATTGTTTTTTGCCTTTTTTTGTTTTTTCCATTATGGATTTAACGGGTACTGTCAGAGGTGGCTAGAGGGATGAATGCCTGGAGTTCATCCCCAAAATGACTTCAAACCTAGGGAAATCTCTGTTCACCAGCGCCTGCCATATGGACCAACAAACCTTTGAATATATAAAGAAAAACAAACAATGATGTTATGACTCATAGGTTTTTTTTAATGTTTTTTAACAAGGGTAGTAATTAAATTTCAGTGTTTATTTGGTTCCCCTTCTGAACTTTTGGGTTTTGTTCTCTATTTTTTTTTTTGTTTTACGGATACTTTTGTTATTTTTGTCACATCTTTATCACTACCCACTAATTCCCTCTTAATGGAGAAGCTCTCTAACAAATAAATATTTCTCATTCTTCATGTCCAGTCTGTCACTCCTGCCCAGAGCAGGAAGATAATGTCATTGGGTCTTTTTAAAATCAACTTGACATTTCAGTTTACAAAAGAACAGAAAGAGGATTGAATATGACGCTGTGAGGTCTTTTTGGTTTAGATTGAGTTTTTTTAAGTACATAGTAAATTCAGCACATTATTAACAAACTGCCCTGCTTAACTATTCCACCTTCCAAAGTACCTTCTGCTCTCTTCTGTGTTTTTATTTAATTGGTGCTCTTCTCCTTCTTTTCTATTTTCTATTACTATCACCCCCTGGCATCTTAGTGAGCTGAATTCAGGGCCTAGAAAATATAAGTTCAAGTGCTGCCTCTGATACATGTGACCTGGGTAAGACACTTAACTTCTCAGTACTGTTGGCAAGGTGCTAACCTGCCTTAGTAAAGTTTTCTTACTAAGGAGATCTCTACTGAAAAGATGCATCTCTGTTCCTGCAGGAAGTTTGGGGTCATTAAAGGAGCTTTTCGATCCCCGAAGACTATCTGACCTGCTCTCTTCCTCTTGTTTTAGGTCCAGACCTAATACTTTCTTCATTTGCAGTGCCTGTTCAAGATAAATACGAATATACAGGTTTTCCCCAAGGTTTTAGGGCAGTTTTAAGTTAATATCTTTGGGACATATTCCATGTACATTGATGGATAGCTATTATAAGGCCGGATGTCTTAGGATATACTATAATCTGGCAATAGATGTTTTCCATTTATTTGGTTTTGTATACGTGGGTGGCTGCCAGATCAAATTCTTTGGACAGGTAATGGTGCTTGTCTAGGAGTTTCTGTGATAGTCTAGGGCTTGGAAGCAGCACAGTTATCATCTGCAGACAGAAGGATCTGGAAGACCTCACTGTCTCTAGAGAATCCTCCAACTTTGGTCCTGGTTGGGCCTCTGTTAGCTATGTTTTCTTTAAATCTGTTTTATCCTCTACTGCTTCAGTTTTATGGGGTAATATTGCTCATAATCCTCCATCACCTTCTCTGCAAAAATTCTTAAACTGATCTTGCTAAAAGAGAGTCAGAGATCCAGGGCTCAAGCTCATCTAGGCACCAAATGAAAGTCATATAGAAGTAGTTGCTATAATGGCAGTGGTAGGTAGTGGGGAGAGCTGGAGGAGAGGTGCATTCCCCTTGCCCATCACCACCACAGAAAGGTCTAAAGAGTACCAAGCCTAAAGTTAAGGGGAGGGGAAGAAGAGGAGAATGGCAGTTATCTGTCCTTTTGAAATCTACTGAGGAGCTAGTGCCTTCTGACTCAACCTCTCCAACACAACCTTTCCCCTTGTTGCATTTCCAGAGACCAAGGGACAGCACTATTACCCCAAAGCATGTCAACAGTGAACCTTTTGTTTGTATACAGGTTTCATTTCTCTGACCTCCCCCCTAACCCATCCCCTGGAAGCCATGCTGTGTAGCAGATTTTTAAAAATAAGGTAGGAAAACCAATCAGCATATTTTCAGCATCTAACAGTATACTGTGACTTTATTTGATGTGGCAAATTTTACTTTATTAATATTCACTTTATTACTACTTTACTACATTAATATAAACCAAGTACACACTGCTATACAAACCATTTACATGTAGACAATAGATAAATAAGACATTATCTTTGCCTTCAAAGACTTTTCTAATCTCTTTTCGTGCCACAACACATGTATACAAATAATTATAATACAAAAATGGGACATGAAGAATTTGTAAGGAAATCAAATGTATTACTAGATAGAGGTTTGACTGGGAAAAATCATGTGATTTTTTTTTTTGGTGGGGAGGTCATTTATGTCTGTATTTGGAGAGTTCATCTGAATTTCTAGGCATAAGCATCCCATAATTGCTTGTTGCCTTTAATGAATCTGGGGGGGGGGGAGGGAGGCGGTGATTGAGTAGACAGCAAACATAGGGCCAGATAGGGCCCTGTTTTTTTGTTTGTTTTTTTATATCATCATGAGGCAGCTAGTTGGCAGTAAATACAGCACCAGCTCTGGAGTCAGGAGGACCCAAGTTCAAATCCAGCTTCAGACACTGGACACTTACTAGCTGGGTGACCTTGGGCAAGTCTCTTAACCCCAATTGCCTTGCCTTCCCCCTCCAAAAAAAAGAAATCTTCATGGAGGAAGTGGCACTATTAATACTGAGTCAGTTGATGGACAACCCAGTGCAATAGGGTGAAGTAAAGATAAAGAGACAGCAGAAGCCTGTGATCCAGAAGGGCGGAAGAAATATAACCACAGAGACCTCAGCAGCAGCAGCACGGTGGCTTTCTGGCTTGGGGATGTCAAAACACACAGTGTTGTCCATCCAGTTCTGGAAAATGGATGTGGATGAATATGAAAAGAATAAATTCATGGAGGAGGAAGATGGGATGGAGGGCTAGGCCTGGCCAGGCTTGAGGAAGCTAAAAAGGGACTCCTGCCTGGAACTGGGGAAGAGACTATCCAAATTACAAGCAGCTCTGAGAAGACCCTCTAGGCCATACCCAGAAGCAGGCAGTTTAGAACCTGAATTAAGCACTTTCCTCAAGGTGCTCACCACTTTTAAAATTAAGGATATTAAAGAGGCAGTAGATCAATATGAGATCTAAAAGGTGTAGATCTTGTAATGAAATATGTTTGTAAAGGCTTTAACAGTTCCTTTGATAACAATGATGCAGTTATGGTTATGCATAAAAGGATCTGAATGCCACCTCCTTCTCCCCCCACCACCACCCCACCCCCCCCGAAAAAAATCCCACCAGTTTTATCCAGCGGGAGGTAATTATGTGCCATGGCTGTAGGAAATGTGGGTACAAAGACCAAAACAGCTAAATGCCACCTCAGCTCCTTTGGCTTGCTTCAAAGGTTACATCAATTTTCTTCTGGTTAAAAACTGAAGTAATTTAGAGGTATAGTTTTGTTTTAACAGGCATATTTATTTGATCCTTTCACATCAGTTTCAGTGTCTGTGAATAACTATTGATTGTGTTCACTTGTCATTATACAATCTTAACTCTTTTTTGGCTGGATATTTTTTAAAAATTTTATTTTTAGTTTTCAACATTTACTTTTTATAAGATTTTTAGTTCTAAAATTTTCCCCTTTCCCTCCTCTCCCCTCTCCCCAAGATGGCATGCAATCTGATTTAGGCTATATATGTACAATCATATTAAACATATTTCTATATTAGTCATGTTACGAAAGAAAAATCAGAACAAAAAGGGAAAAACCACAAGAAAGGGGGAAAAAGAAAATAGTATGTTTCAATTTACATTGACTCCATAGATTTTTCTCTGGATGTGGACAGCATTTTCCATCATGAGTCTTTTGGAATTGTCTTAGATCCTTGCATTGCTGAGAAGAGCTAAGTCTATCAAAGTCAGTCATTGTACAAGGTTGGTGTTGCTGTTGCTGTGTATAATGTTCTGCTGGCTCTGCTCGCTTCACTCAGCATCAGTTCATGTAAGTCCAGGTTTTTCTGAAATCTGCCTGCTCATCATTTCTTATGGAACAGTAGTATTCCATTACATTCATACGCCACAACTTGTTCAACCATTCCCCAATTGATGGGCATCCCCTCAATTTCCAATTCTTGGCCACCACAAAAAGAGCTGCTATAAATATTTTTGTACATGTGGGTTCTTTTCCCATTTTTATGATCTCTTTGAGATACTGCCCTAGTGGTATTGCTGGATCAAAGGGTGTGCAGTTTTATAGCCCTTAGGGCATAGTTCCAAATTGCTCTCCAGAATAGTTAGATCAGTTCACAACTCTACCAACAATGCCTTAGTTTTATAATTTTCCCATATCTCCAGTATTTATCATTTTCCTGTTTTGTCATGTTAATTAGTCTGATAGGTGTGATGTGGTACCTCAGAGATGCTTTAATTTGCATTTTTCTAATCAGTAATGATTAGAGCATTTTATATAACTATAGATAGCTTTAATTTCTTCATCTGAAAACTGTTCACATCCTTTGACCATTTATCATTTGGGGAATGACTCGTATTCTTATAAATTTGATTCAGTTCTCTATTAGAAATGAGGCCTTTATTAGAGATGCTAGGTGTAAAAATTGTTTCCCAGCTTTCTGCTTCCCTTCTAATTCTGATTGCATTGCCTTTGTTGGTGCAAAGTCTTTCTAATTTAGTGCAATCAGAACTATCCATTTTGCATTTCATAATGTTCTCTATCTTGTTTGGTCATAGATTCTGTTCTCCGTAGATCTGACAGGTAAACTGTTCCTTGCTGTCCTAATTTGCTTATAGTATCACCCTTCATGTCTAAATTGTGTACCATTTTGACTTTTATCTTGACATAGGGTATAAGATGTTGATCTATGCCTAGTTTCTGCCATATTATTTTCCAGTTTTCCCAGCAGTTTTTGTCAAATAGTGAGTTCTTATCCCAGATGTTAGTCTGGAGTTTATCAAACAATAGATTACTATAGATATTGACTACTGTGTCTTGTGTACCTAACCTATTCTACAGATCCACCACTATTTCTTAGTGTTGATGAGGATTGCTACTTTACAATATAGTTTTAGATCTGGTACAGATCTTTCAAGTTGATGCTGAGGTATCTGATCAGAATCTGAGTCTTAACACATTGCCAGCGAGGGAGGTAATGTAGCTCATAAGAGAAATTTGAGAGAATGACAGCTATTAACATTGCAAAACTAGATCAACTTCGGGACAAACAAAATACGTAAACTTTTTTTTTTTTTAAACACTGGCACACCTTGCAACTTTAACTCTCTTTGCTTTTAGAAAGCTTTTACTCTTCCTGGCTTCTGGGTTCTTTTTGACTTCTCAGGTTCAGAACAAGAAGTCACAGAATATTAAGAAATATCTGCAAAATATTACTTTCTGATGGGCATAAGCATAATCTTTTGCCTTAATGGAATGGTTCTGTTTAAGAAAGTTGCAATCCTAACGGAAAAGGAAATGGAGAGAGTGGTATTATGTACATCTTGGACAGTACCTGAATAAAACACTATTTCCTATAAAAAGTATGGTAACTGCTTTTGACAGTATCACTTGCACAATGGGTATGTGCCCTGCAAGTGCCCCTCTGATCATTGTTCTTTGCATTGTTAGGATCACAAAATATTTGGTTTTGACCGGAATACACAGCAAATGTAATATTTCAGTGTATATGTGTATGTATGTGTGTGTATGTATGTATGTATGTACACACACATATGTATGCATATATGTGCATGTATGGACACACACACATATATGTGTATGTATGTATA
Source organism: Notamacropus eugenii (assembly GCF_028372415.1). Taxonomy (NCBI): domain Eukaryota; kingdom Metazoa; phylum Chordata; class Mammalia; order Diprotodontia; family Macropodidae; genus Notamacropus; species Notamacropus eugenii. The sequence continues at coordinate 324,729,909 of NC_092876.1, forward strand.
TATTTGTTTTTAAAGAAACAGTCACAGTAAAATGTGTACTTTGTTAAGGAAACCAAAGTAAATCTCTCACAAATTACTTGGTGCTTTGGAAATCAATTATTTAGTAACAAATCAACAACGAACATCTGAATACATATGACTAGGAAGAAAATGAGCCTATGTCTAATATATATGCAGTTCACTTGTCTGTGGTTTGTCATAACTGGTACAGAATTTCAGAAAATGCTATTTGATACTTTTAAAAAATTATTATATTGTGAAAACAAATTATTGTTAAACAACAACAAAAAACCCTGTCATTTGTCATAATTACCTCAAAGCAAAAGTCTTTACTGAAATAGCCCTCTCCTGAATATGTGGACACTTTTTTGAACACTTCAACAAATATAGCATAGGTGCAAAGAGTGAAAACCCATAGAAGAGAGGCATCTGGCTAGGAAACATGGTCAGGACAACCTAAAATCTAACACATCTGTACTGCAAGCCTTCCCTTCACCTCCTACTAATGATGTCCTGTTGTACCCACTTAGGCTGGGGGTCTCTATTGGGAGGGCTTGCCAGAGCCTAGGAAATGGTCTCCTCCATCCCCAGGCTTACTTGGATTGAAAAATATAATCATTTATAATGAACTCAATCCCATGTGAATGAATTCCCAAATCCATATTTCCATTGTTTTTGAAGGGACAACCTCCTATTCTTAGCCAGAGCCCCAAGGTATGATTCATCAAGGATTGGACTTCTGTTGATCTCATCACCTCCATTGGATTGTATTGCCATGTCTACGCTGATGATTCTCAAATCTATGTTTCCTGCCCCAATGTCTCTACTTGAACTCCAATATCACATTTCCAATTACTTTTCAGACATCTTGAACTGGATGTCCAGTAGACATCTTAAACTCAGTATGTTCAAAACAGAACTTACTATCTTTCCCCCTAAATCCTCCCCTCCTCGACCTTCCCTGATTTTCCTTAAATGAAGGCACACTTCCTAACCTAGCCTCCAACCATTCCAGTTTCACACCTTACTGTTCCATCCAGTGACATTATAGGCCTTCTGGCCTAGAAACAAGTTCTTGATTCTAGATGTTCTCTGGCAGTCTCCCACCCCTGCCTAGAAGGCCCTTCCTCTGTTTGACTACTAACTTAAGTGATTTCCCTTAAGTCCCAAATAAAATCCCACTTTTTAGAGGAAACTACACAATCCCTTAATTCTAGTGCTTTCCCTCTGTCAATTTTTTCTCCGGTTTCCTCTAGTTTGCCTTGTATTTGCATGTTGTTTAGAAGTTCCTTGAAGTCAAACTATATATTGCTTCTTCTTGTACCCCGTGGCTTAGCACAGCATCTTGCATATAGTTAGATACTTAAATGTTTGATTTTTTGATAGGATAGACTAGAAAGCTTCAGGAACAACGTGACGCTAATCTTCTTGGTTTACTTGAAACCTTGTCCCATGTAAATCAGTTACAGAAAGAACCATACAGTTTGAGGTTAAGGCCTATTTGGAGTCTCACCACGGAGTAAATACAGAGAAACAAACAAAAATGTCGCAACATAAAGCACAATTATTAAAAAATTTGAAGGCCAATTTTTTTGTCATCAGAAACCAAAACCATAAACTGAGAATCGAATATAACTGAAAAAACCGTGAAATTGCATTGAAAAACGCATTCTCACCATAATAAAAAACCACAGGGAAAACGAAATTAAGCAACGAAATTGCTAACGAAGAAAAGTAAGTAACGGAATTCCAAAGCATAATTTCTGAACAGAAACTATGCGTTTTGGACTTCCGGATCCCGTTCACTCCAAGCACGAAAACTACCCACAAGTAAAGCTTGGCAAATCTATTTGTTGGACACTAGAGTCAGGGGAGAGCGCGAACGCAGTCCCCCACTACCACAAATTATGCAGTCGAGTTTCCCGCATTTGGGGAAATCGCAGGGGTCAGCCCATCCGGAGTGCAATGGATAAGCCTCGCCCTGGGGAAACCACCTTCGTGATCATGGAATCACCCCTGCCAGGTAAGTATGCTCCGCCTTCCCCCACGCGCCCTCTCCCCCAACACACACACACGTTACACATACGGCTGCCCACGCAGGACTTCCACTTCACCTACCTCACAGAAGACCCTCCAAAACCCCAAAGGACGCTGTCATGGCCAACTCGAGCAGCCCCCGCGCTTCTCGCAAACCCTCCAGGTCTACGTATTGAAGAGGGAGAAAACCATGGGAAAAGAGCACGCGTCTCCTCATCTGCATACTGCCTCCTTTTGTGATGTCACTCAGGCTCCCGGAGACTTCCTTGAGCAAACCCACGTGCCTAGTGACTGGGGGCTGGGGACTGGGCCCGGGAAAGGCTCTGCTTTGTGCCGCAGGGGGCCCATCACCCTCGGAAGGCAGCGCAGACTCGCTTTACCGTCTGGCTGGCGTCCGTGCTGCGGCCAGCTAACTTACCAGGACCCCGTTCTCCATCCGCCCCCCTTCGAGTCCGTCCCCGCTCGAACCACGCCTCTTCCCACAACTTCCCCAGTCTCGGGACCAGAGGAGTCCGAGCCCTGGCCTAGCCTCCCGGTGGCCTCCCTGACCAGCCTTTCTCCTCCTCGCCCATCTCCACGCCCTGCCAAACGATTCTTCCCTGCTTGGGCAACTCCAGTGTGCCCTTATGTTGTTGGCATAAAGCGGAAACTCCTCGGATGGTACTGAAAGCTCTGCACACCCGGGCCCAGACTTACTACGCTAGTATCACTTCTCTTCCTGGGCTCTACCTGGTTCAGCCAAACCGGCCTTCCTCCCCTTCTTCACGCAGGACCCTCTCCAATTCCTCTCTCCGGGCCTTTGCATGGGAAGCCCCCATGCCTGCAGCGCCCTCCCCTGTTCACATCCCTTGTTTGTTTCACGACGAAATTAGCTCAGGCATCACCTTCTATGGACATAGAGCTTTTCTAGATTTCGAACCCCTTCCCAAAATTATTTTTATTCTAATTTTATATTATTATAAATGACAAATATTAAGGAACATGGACATTTCCATATACGGAGAAGTGGCAGAGGCTTGCTCATGAACACCTGACTCTCTGTTGCAGTTCCCCTTTGTTTGGTGTTTTTCACATACCCAGCGAATTCAGTGCATTCCCTCATCCTCCGTGTCTTGTATCTGTTTTCTTCATCCCTGCATTGGGTGCGTCAATAAGAAGCAGTCCTTGCTGATTCTCTTTCCTTTCCTAATTAGCACTGCCGTAGTAGATTAGGAGAGGCTTGTTTTGTAGGAAGTCCTACAATGAGAGTTAAAGACCTTCCCCACCCATCAATAGGCCTCTGGTACCTTTTGTTCATTCCTAACGAGGCATTAGGGTAACTGAGGGGGGCAGCCTCTGGCTCTGAAAAATGTATATGTACTCTGAGGTGAGGTTTTGCTTTGGGGCTTACTCTTTGGAAGAAAGTTCCAGTGCCCAATGAAAACCCAGGTTTTGGTGCTTCTCTCTCTGGTAACTATGCATGTGTGTAAGGGTCACATAGATGGATCTGTCTGTTGATCTCTGATATATGTATTGCTTATGGTCAGACGGTTAGAAACCCTGTCTGTTGGTCTTTATTTCCTCTGCTTGTATTTTCTCTGTTGGTCTATGTGATTAAAGAAAATTGTGGACCCCTCAAAAGTAGCTTTCCTTTTAGAAAAGCAGATCTAAGAACCTGTGACCTTCCTGTTTATGTCAGGGTCCTTGCTGCTGCAATTGATTACTCCCAAAATCTTCCCTTGTATCAAATAAGATTAAGCAAAAGCAAGCCACACACACAATGGCCATGTATGAAAACCTGTGTTTCATTCAGTACCTTTCTGCTAAAAGGTGGGAAGCCCTACCAAAATTATCTTGTAGGAATTTGCATGTTCTGTATACACTTTTTTTGTACATGTTGTACAATATGTAATCATTTAATAGAATCTTCTTATTGGTTCACTATCAGCTCAAATATAGCTAGAAAGTATATGAAACTAATTTATGTCTGTAAACACACACAACACACACATGTTGTCATGTACTACATGTCCAGACCACAAATTATTCAATGTAATTCAAAACCACATACTTTTCTCTTGTTCTTTGCTTTCCCTGTAACTTTTAGCTTCTTTCTCCCAGTGGCTTCAAAAAACATAGAATCTCTATGGGCAAAGAATTCTTGTTTCTTAAGTTTCCTGATGCATGAAATGTCATCAGCTACATCAGGGAGATCTGAGGTTGCTGATGCCAAGTAACACAATATCAGCGGGTCATACACCATTAGATCACTACTCTTAGCTGATGAATTATTCCCTGATCATTAAATGTTACAGAAATGATGGATCAGTCCCACCTAGGAAAAGTAATACTACCCCAGCAGAAATCCTTCCCAACTCAAGAACTGCTCAGAAGTGAGAAAATATGCGTCCTTGAGCCCCAAAGTCCTCTAGCCTTTTCATTCCTAAAGACATTGACTCTAATGACAGCCTGACCTAAAAACAAATAATAGGCCTCCTCTTGTGTTTTCTTTTTTTATTTTTGCTGGTCAGTCTTCTCCTAGTACTACCAGCCTTGAAGAACAATGCAGAATAGGAGATTTGGATAGACCAAATTAAGTAGAAATACTAATTGAGAGAACTGATTATTTATTTTATATTAATAGCCAATTACTGAATTAGGATTAAGGTTTTTTCCCCTTTTGTACTTCCTCATTCTGAAATCAGTCCCTGTAGGTTATTCAGACAGCCTTTGAAGTACAGGGCTAGTAATGAGAGTGAAAACTCAGATCTATACAAGAGGTAAAGAAATTTTAGCTTAAGGTGAATTGATGGATTCTGGCCCACTGTCTTACGTACACTTTAGTTCATGACTCCTGGTACAAATTCCCAGGAGTGAGGGAGGATAGAGTAGGAGATCTGTTGTTGTTAGTCTTCACACCAGTCAGGTCAAAGAACCTCTTCCAAGTCTAGAAGTCTTTGGCACTCTCCTGGCTTCCATTGCTCATGACTGAATTGTGTCTACAGGATATTACGTTAAAAGTCAGTAGTCAGTCCAATAATTAGCCAGTCCGAAAGTCTCCCCTTCTAGAAGGGGGTGATTAGCTAGACAGCTCTAATCTTTCTTAGAACCCATTAAATTAGAGAATTCTCAATTCAGGAACAGCGTTTGCCAACAAAGCCAGAGTCAGGAAGGCTTTCAAGGAAGAATGGCTGGATATTGAAGGGATGAGGGGGGAGAGTAGACTCAGCTGAAATGAGCAAAATCAGCAAAGTGAAGAAGCTCTGTGAAGCATTTTTAAAAACAGGAAAAAGAAGCTCAGAAGGACTTATAAACAAGTAAGACAGTTTGGTTACTATTACATAGACTAAAACTACATGTTTTAATAAGAAATAAATTCAGTAGGAAAGAATAATACTGTAAACCGAGGCATTCTGAGATTTCAAAAGCGATGTTTTATTTTTTCAGTTGATCCAAAATTTTACCAATTAAGTTTTCAAAAGCTTAGGGTAAACATTACTCACAAATGTCACACACACTACACAGACTTTTAAAAGAAACCTATATAATAACAGTTCAGCTGTTCCACAACAGCATATTCATATTCAATCCTCTTTCTCTTCTTTGTATATTGACATGTTCATATATCTCAAGTTTATAATGAAAAACAAAATTAAATAAAAAACTTTGAAAGTACAGTTTCATTTTTGGAACCCCAATCTCCAAGAGTTCCCATGACCAATATATCACAATATACGTTCAGATCTTGTTAACCTGATGCTGGTCAGACAACTCCTCAATGCTTGGATTTTTGCCTTGTTCTGGTTGTTTTTTAATAGAACTGTTGCATGGACGATTGTGACCATCAGTCTTTGGATTGGAATTCACCAGGGCAACTCAAAGTACCTTTTTCGGGCCTGGAATGATCTGGTTAATACAAACCTCAGGTACTTTAAAGGGCTTCACCCACATACTGCTGTCTATGGTTTATGCCATTGCTTAAGTGGTAACAATAGTGCCACCATACAGGAAAAGTAAGTGTCGCATTAGATGCCTTATACCTAGAACAACATTTATCACTTTGAACCCAAACTTCATGCATCAGTTAAAGAAAAACAATTTAGTCTTGAAAAATGCAAGAAATTCCAATTCAGCAAAGAGTGCCCTTCTGGATTACAAGCTGAGGAGGCAGCAGTTATTTCAAGTACTCTTCAAGTTTGTCAATCCATTGTTGCCTATACTACTGTTGAGCCACTAAAATAATTGTCAAACTAATCTAGCTGTGACTCACAGTTCACTCTGTTCTTTATTGTTCTCCAAAAAAAGATGATGGGAGACATTTTGCAAATCCACATTCTTCAACAATGTCAACCCATGAATTATTTGGCTGATGTCAGAAGCTACAGTCATTGGCAATAAATTAGTCTCTTCTATCTTATAGTGTAGGTACAGTCAAGTTTAATTTCTAGAAGTCTGAATGCAGATCCAAGCATACTGTTAAATATTTTCTTTATTTTTCTGGGAAATTTTTGTCTGTCTTTTTTCACAACATGGAATATGGAAATATGGAAATATGTTTTACATGAGTGCACATGTACAGTCATATCAAATTATTTACCTTCCAATGAAGGACAAAGGGAAGAAGGGGGAGAATTTAGAACTCAAAACTTAAAGAAAAAAACCAACAAATGTTAAAACTTGTTTTTACATATACTTGGAAAAGTGAAATATTTTTTGAATCAAAAAAAGTTTAATTTCTAGGGGAAGATACCTTGAGTTTGAGGCGCAAAGTCCTGGCGAGCGACGAGAATAAGGACTTGTCTTCTTTTGCCAACAGCAAGTTACTCCCCGAAGGGAAGTGCACCGTTCCCAGAGGTACTGCAATACTGGGTCGATGCGTGGAGTGGACGGAGCAAGCTCCTACTCCATCTCCCTGTTCCAAAAATCCATTTAATATATTGTCCTCGGATAGAGGACGTATCAGATATTAAACTGATAAGAACAGATACTACACTTGATCTTAGCCAAAAGGCCGAGAAGCGATAAAGAACACTCGCACCGCTCCCCTCACCCTTCGCTACAGTACCCTTTTCCCACTCGCGCCCACTTCAGAACCTCGGACCAAGCCTCGCCCGCCCTCGGCTGCCTCCTACACTCCACCGAAAGGTCTCCAGCCTCGCTCTTGTACCCAACCCGCCCAGCGCCTAAAAGCACGCCAGAAAGACGACCTTCACCCGATTTGAAACCTTTCTTCGGGCAAGAAAACATTTTCCTGACACCCAGAAGCCCTTGCCTCCTGGCTCGCTCGATATTTGCATAGCTCTCCGCCCTGCTGTATTTCCCCTTTCATTTCTCCTTCCCTTTCAGCTCTTCTTTTGTTTCTTTTACATCTATTTCTTATCCGAAGACCTTCAAAAATTTTGGGAAAACCCACCGGCCAAGACGAGAAATCAGGATGCCCTGATCACCTTCATGGACGACCAGCAGTTCGTAGATGCCCTGGACTCCTGGCTCTCTGCGTATCTCTTTTCCTTCTCAGGGCCGCGAGCAACAGAAAAGGCTGAAGAAGAAAGGGGAAAAAAAGGTGGAATTTTCAGTTTGATGGAATATTCCTGGAAAAATAAAACATGATAGAATGGGAGTTAATCCAACTCCGTTTTCCAAAATTCCCTTTCATCCTAGTCCGGGAATAGCCGAACTTAGATTCAATGACTCCAAATTCCATGCCCACACCCTTCTACCACTCTGTCTCTTCCTTAATTTCTGTAGCACATTTCCATCGACCTCACGCAGATATGAATGCTACAGCCACCCCACTCTTCAGCCTACGAAGAGATCACGTTTAAATGCACTCCAGTTTTTCAGTGTGCAAAGCAAGGTCATCCTGCCAAACACTCCTTCTACCCCGTCAGTGTTCCAAGCTAATGCCTCATTGCCAGCTGTCCAGCCTGAGTCCTAAATTTGACAGCGATTATGCTTGAGGACTCAAGAGTGAAAATGTCCTTTTCATTCTATCCTGGGCAGCTTACAACACCCTGTTCCTATCTGCCTTTAGAACGGCACACTGACTACCTCAGAAAGTCAGTTTCAGAGAGGAAGACTCTGTCCTTGAAGATGGGCCCCAGGTTCATCACTGCTCGTGAACCTTGAGATATGGGTTTCACCTTGACAAGCCCTTTGTTATATGCAGTACCTCCTGATCTTCAGCAGCTGACAAAATACACTGCTACAACACACGTTCCCTTGGTAACTGGCAACACAGGAGAACACAGAGGCAAAATCTCAAGTCAACCAGGTAACCAGCCTCACTAGAGCCACCCAACCTTTGTGGTTCCCTTGCTATCAACACAGTCAACTCGGGAGTATAAAAACCCATTTGGAAACCTGCTTTTTAACACAAGCTATAGTTTTGCTTAGATGGAGGAAAAAGTTTGTGCCCTTATCAGGGCACAGGCAACAGCTTCTGTCTCACAGATCAATTGCCTTACCATCTTCATTGGATTGACAATAATCACTTTCCCAACCAAGTGGGGTGGGGGGGCACTTGGAGGACTCATAAAGATTCCTTTACTGGATCACATATCATTTGGGGTTTATTTCCTACTCTTTGTCACCTTATGACTTTAAGAAAAGAATGTATGTCCTTCACCAATTGATAAATGGTTAAAGGATATGAATAGGCAGTTTTCAGAGGAAGAAATTAAAGATGTCTATAATCATATGAAAAAATGTTCTAAATCACTATGGATTAGAGAGATGCAAATCAAAACAACTCTAAGATACCACATCACACCTAACATGGTATGATTTGCTAACATGACAGAACAGTTAGATGATAAATGTTGTTGAAGATGTGGGAGAGTTGGAACACTAATTCATTGTTGGTTGAGCTGTGAGCTGATCCCCCCATTCTGGAGAGCAATTTGGAACTTTGCCCAAAGGGCTACAAAAATATGCCTACCCTTTGACCCAGCAATATCACTTCTAGGACTGTATCCCCAAGAGATCATAAAAATGAGAAAGGGTCCCACATTCCTACATGTACAGAAATACTTATAGCAGCATTCTTTGAGGTGGCCAAAAACTGGAAATCAAGGGGATGCCCATCAATTGGGGAATGGCTGAATAAATTATGGTATATAAATGTAATGGAATACTATTGTGCTATAAGAAATGATGAATAGGAAGACTTTAGAGAGGCCTGGAAACACTTATATGATCTGATGCTGAGCAAAAACCAGGAGAACCTTGTGCACAGCAACGACTACACTGTGTAAGAGCTTTTTCTGGTAGACTTGGAATTTCACTGAAATGCAAGGACTTAAAAAAATTCCTAGTGGTCTTTTAAGACAAAATGCCTTCCATACCCAGAGAAAGAACTTTGGAATTCAGCTGCAGAATGTAGTAGCTCATTTTCTTTTGTATTTCGTTTTGATTTGTTATATGATTTTTCCCATTCATTTTAATTCTTCTACACAACATGACTAGTGAAAATGTATTTAATAGGAATGTATGTATAGAACCTATATAAAATTGTATGCCATATTGGGGAGGGAAGGGGAAAGCAAGGTGGAGGGAGGAGGAAAATAATTTAAGTTATATGGTAGTGACTGTAGAACACTGAAAAAAAATAAAATTAATATATTTTTTAAAGAAAAAGAAAAGAAAAAGATGTATGTACACAGCATTAACCACAGTGAGCAAGGAATTCTTCTGGTAGACTTAGTCCCTCATAGCAATGCAAGGACCTAAAAATTCCCCATGGACTTTTGAGGCAAAAATGCCTTCCACATCCAGAGAAAGAACTATAGAACTGGACTGCAGAATGAAGAAGACCATTTTCTTTTATGTTATGTTATGTTATGTTTTGTTTTATAGTTTCTCTCATTCATTTTAATTCTTCTGTTCAACATGACTATGGTGAAATTGTATTTAATAGGAATATATGAGTAGAACCTATATAAGATTGCAAGCTGTCTCTGGGAGGGAGTAGGGAGGGAGGAGGGAAGGAAGGGGTAGGTAGGGGAAAAATCTGGGATATATGGAAGTGATTGTAGAACTCTGAAAACAAATAAAATAATTATTAAAAAAAGAAAAGAATGCGAAGGTGATGGTAATCATGGTGGGGCAAATTACAGACCTTTACATTTTGATGTGTATGGGAAGACAACATACACATATTCTCATGAACTCTCAAGTAAGAAGGCTGATTTTCATATATGATTCAACTTTATATAGACATTCCTGAATGTGAATAAAACCATGGTGGGTGTGAAGATTGTGAATGGATGAATAGATGACTGGACTGAAGATATAGATGGAGGAAGACAGCTAATTCTCAACCTCAAACCTGACTCCCTTTTACAGCTCCTGTAGATGTCTCCTGGATAATTCTCTGATGTATCAGGGACTGAACCTAATTAAGAAATAATGGAAGTCTGTGTTTCAATGGGAAAACCAGGAGAGTTAGTATTTGAGGCCCTACTCTGGAGTCTTAGACATTTGCGTCTGGATTTACAAAGGACAGGAGTTGAAATCTGAAGACCCAGGTTTAGGTCAGAGAATCTATAGCTGTTGATCTTGGGCAAGTGACTTAATCTTTCTACATCTCTGTGAAGTAATTCATCTAGAACATGAGGTGCTTTATTCATTGCTCCATGAGGCTCTTGCTAGCATGGACACTCTATGATTCTGAGTGAGTCTAGCTATGATTTGGGGCAAGTTCTGTGAACTTATGAAAACTTTGCTTTCCTCACCCAATATAGAAAATGGGCCTGGTACTGTGTCTAACAGGGGTATTTGCACATATATGATATGAGAGCATATATATGAAAGTAACCTGTAATTCAACTTAATGCAGTCAATATTTATTAAGCCCTTATTACGTGTCATCTCTTGGGACTAGTTGGTGAGAGATTTGGGAGAGAAGGAAGGAATATAGCAGTGTAGATCATATGATGCCACTCTTCAAAGGGCTAGAAAGAACGAATCACATTCAATGCAAAAAGGGAGTACAAGTGTAAATAATAATTCTTCAGCAAAATACTCTTGAAAGACTAAGGAAAAAAATCAGAAAAAATCTTGGAGGATCTTGGAGTATCATTCAGGCATGTTTAAGTCTCAAGTAGCAGAAATGGCATGGGGGGGCTGGAAGAAGGAAATAGACACTATGTATATTAAATATTATGTACATGTTAAATGACATTATGTCTATTCATCCCCTGTGGTGGGAAAAGCCCTAAATGCCACATGGAGACCCATTCTCAGTCCAAACAATGATGGAGCCTAAGTCTCCGCATAAAATGAGTATAATAATTGGTTGTATGAATTACTTTCTTGGGCTGTTTACGGGGATAATGCTTTCCAAACTTAAAGCAGGAGTTAAAGAAGGAGTTCCAGAACCTCTAGGAAGGGACACTTTCTCTCAAGGGACATATAATATATCTTGAAGGTCCAAATGATCCCTTGAGGATCATTTCAAATAAGGCAAGTCATCTTTTTGAGACTTAATTGAAATTTCCTAATTGGGTGGGTAACCTAGATTGAACAGTAACTAAGTTATAGATATTATTGTCTTCCTAGACTCATCATTCTTCTGGAGCAACAGTAATACATACATACACACATACATACATTCGTGTATGTATATCTTCGTGTGTGTGTGTGTGTGTGTATACATATATATATATATATATGTATGTATGTATACTATATGTATATAGTGTGTTCAGGGAAGACTAGTACCTCTGGTGTGAAGACTGTTAAGCCCTTTTCAGGGTTGGTTTCCACCTCTGGTGTCCACCTGTTCCACCTCACTCTACCTGTGGCTCCATGAAACTATAGCATGTCCAGAGGCCACACCCTGGTACAGTTTTGGCAGACTGGCTAAAACTAGGTTGAGGGTAGCTGAGTGGTCTTAAACCCACTGGTGATTTGGGGAGGTGTCTACCTCAAGCACGTGAAGACATCCCCTGATAGAACTTGTGGCTCAGAACAATTTGCTCCAAAGGTCATAAAGGCAGTTGAAGCAGGCACTTAGAGGTTGGTTAGACATCAAAAACACCAAAGTCATGTACTGCATCCTGAGCCATCACCAGTAGTCTTGACTCTGTCCTGCCACTGGACTGTGATGACTCTGGAGAAGAGAGTGAGGCCGATGATTTCATGCCTCATTTAGATTCAATTTGCTCATAAATCAAAAGATATCACCCATGCCATTTTAACATCTTTTTTCACCCACATCAAAGTCCTGTGGCAGCAGGCAAAGATGAGTAACCACAATCCTGTACACAGGCAGCCCAGGCCATAGGGCTGTCTTCTGACTGGAAGCAGAAGTGGTATTTGGCAGCCCCCTGGGTGTCTGAGCAGCCTTGGGATCACACTATTCATCTCCTGTTGTGAAGAAGGGGCTAGAAAATGTGTCTGATTACCCAACCCCGGCCTGATTACCACAGTAGGCAGGGATCCCACCCTGGGGTAGAAATACACACACACAATACACACACACACACAATGTTCGCAAACATCCACAAAGACAATTCCACTCACAGTGAGCACACAGAATGTACACACACTTATACACAACAAAAAGTTCAATAGACCTGAAAGAGAAACTGCTCTTGTTGCAAGAAAACTCAGCAGGTATTGAATTCAAATAGCAGCCCTGAGTGAAACAAGACTGGCAAATGAAGGCCACCTTACTGAAGTTGGACCTGGATACATGTTTTTCTGGAGTGGTCACAGTGAAAGGGAGCATCGTGAATCAGTATAGGCTTTGCAATCAAAACTAATCCTAGCTTTTATCACTATCAAAAGAAGTGAATGGGGGGAGCCAAGATGGCGAAGTAGAAAGACACACATATGCTAGCAACGAAACCCACAGCCCATAAAATACCTGTAAAGAAGAACTCCCAACAAATTCAGGAGCAGCAGAAGCCACAGAACAACGGAGCGGACAAGATTTCTGTTCCAGAAAGACCTGAAAACCTGACTCAAAAGGTCCCTCCCGCACCAGACCCAGAGCCAAGCCCAGCCCTGCCTTCGCCGAGCAGCACCGAGAGGAGCAGATCCGAGCAGGCTTCAGGGATGGAATCTCCAGGGGCCATGCAGGTCCCTCCACCCACAGGTACTGACAGTGGGTGAGAGGATCTCTTTCGCTGGTCGAGAGGGGAGTGGGGTGTCCCCATAACTCAGGTCCCCTCGGGAGGCAGCTGCAGAGGCAGCAGGGGATAGGGGCTCCCAAAGCAGGCAGGAGCCCAGATTCATTGTTGAAGGTCTCTGCATAAACCCCCTGAGGGAACTGAGCCCCGAGGGGCAGCCCTGCCCCCACCTGAGCAGCTGAACTTAATCTCACTCTGGATAGCAGCCCTGTCCCTGCCCAAAGCCCTGAGGCTGGGAAGCAGCATTTGAATCTCAGACCCCAAGAGCTGGCTGGGCAGATCTGGAGGTGAGGTGGGGGTGGAGAGGACACTCAGAAGTCAAGTCACTTGCTGGGAAAATGCCCAGAAAAGGGGAAAAAAACAAGACCATAGAAGCTTACTTTCTTGGTGAACAGGTATCTCCTCCCTTCCTTTTGGATGAGGAAGAACAATGCTTACCATCAGGGAAAGACACAGAAGTCAAGGCTTCTGTATCCCAAACATCCAGAATAAATATTCCATGGGCTCAGGCCATGGAAGAGCTCAAAAAGGATTTTGAAAATCAAGTTAGAGAGGTGGAGGAAAAACTGGGAAGAGAAATGAGAGAGATGCAAAAAAAGCATGAAAAGCAGGTCAACACCTTGCTAAAAGAGACCCAAAAAAATGCTGAAGAAAATAACACCTTGAAAAATAGGCTAACTCAATTGGCAAGAGAGGGTCAAAAAGCCAATGAGGAGAAGAATGCTTTCAAAAGCAGAATTAACCAAATGGAAAAGGAGGTTCAAAAGCTCACTGAAGAAAATAGTTCTTTCAAAATTAGAATGGCGCAAATGGAAGCTAATGACTTTATGAGAAACCAAGACATCACAAAACAAAACCAAAAGAATGACAAAATGGAAGATAATGTGAAATATCTCATTGGAAAAACAACTGACCTGGAAAATAGATCCAGGAGAGACAATTTAAAAATTATGGGACTGCCTGAAAGCCATGATCCAAAAAAGAGCCTAGACATCATCTTTCACGAAATTATCAAGGAAAACTGCCCTGAGATTCTAGAACCAGAGGGCAAAATAAGTATCCAAGGAATCCACCAATCACTGCCTGAAAGAGATCCAAAAAGAGAAACTCCTAGGAACATTGTGGCCAAATTCCAGAGTTCCCTGGTCAAGGAGAAAATATGGCAAGCAGCTAGAAAGAAACAATTCAAGTATTGTGGAAATACAATCAGGATAACATAAGATCTAGCAGCTTCTACATTAAGGGATCAAATGGTGTGGAATATGATATTCCAGAAGTCAAAGGAACTAGGACTAAAACCAAGAATCACCTACCCAGCAAAACTGAGTATAATACTTCAGGGGAAAAAATTGGTCTTTCAATGAAATCAAGGACTTTCAAGCATTCTTGATGAAAAGACCAGAGCTGAAAAGAAAATTTGACTTTCAAACACAAGAATGAAGAGAAGCCTGAAAAGGTAAACAGCAAAGAGAAGTCAAAAGGGACTTTACTAAAGTTGAACTGTTTACATTCCTACATGGAAAGACAATATTTGTAACGATTGAAACTTTTCAGTATCTGGGTAGTTGGTGGGACTACATACACACACAGAAACATCCACGCGCGTGCGCATGCACACACAGAGACAGAGAGCACAGAGTGAATGGAATAGGATCGGATCATATCTTTAAAAAAATGAAATTAAGTGGTGAGAGAGAAATATATTGGGAGGAGAAAGGGAGAAATGGAATGGGGCAAATTATCTCTCATGAAAGAGGCAGGCAAAAGACTTTTTAGTGGAGGGGAAAAGAGCAGAGGTGAGAGAAAAACATGAAGTTTACTCTCATCACACTTGACTCAAGGAAGGAACAAAATACGCACTCATTTCGGTATGAAAACCTATCTTACAATACAGGAAAGTGGGGGGAGAAGGGGATAAGCAGGGTGGGGGGGATGATCGAAGGGAGGGCAATAGGAGGAGGGAGCATTCTGAAGCCAACACTCTTGGGGAGGGACAGGATCAAAAGAGAGAATAGAAGCAATGGGGGCAGGATAGGATGGAGGGAAATATAGTTATTCTTATACAACATGACTATTATGGAAGTCATTTGCAAAACTACACAGATATGGCCTATATTGAATTGCTTGCCTTCCCAAAGGGAATGGGTGGGGAGGAAGGGATGAAGAGAAGTTGGAACTCAAAGTTATAGGAACAACTGTCGAGTACTGTTCTTGCCGCTAGGAAATAAGAAATACAGATAATGGGGTACAGAAAGTTATCTGGCTCTACAGGACAAAAGAGAAGATGGGGACAAGGGAAGGGAGGGATGATAAAAGAGATTGGTGACAGGGGCAATCAGAATGCTTGGTGTTTTGCGGTGAGGGGAGGGGACAAATGGAGAGAAAATTTGGAACCCAAAATTTTGTGAAAATGAATGTTAAAAGTTAAATAAATAAATTAAAAAAAAAAAGAAGTGAATGACAGGCTCACAACAGTGTGATTGCCACTTGCAGAAAAATGTCATGCTACCATCTTCAGGGCCTATGCTTCCACCATGATGAACCTTGGTGAGGTCAAAGAAAAATTTTCAGAAGACCTGGAGACCCTTATCATTAATGTGCCAAAAGAGGACAAGCTTATAATTCTGGGTGACTTTAATGCTAAGGTAGGCTCAGACTACCAGACTGCCAGGGAATCCTATAGAGAAATGGAATTGGAAACAGCCACAGCAATCATCACTTATTACTGAAGACTTGTATATATCTCATGACCTTCTCAACAACAATACGGTCTGCCATTTACCTAAATGCAATAAAACTTCATGGAAGCACCCTCATAGAAAATATTCACATTTAATAGACTATGTGATTGTAAGGAGAAGAGACAGACCAAGATGTGAAAATGATAAAGGTGGTGCAGTGCTGGACTAACCATAGACTTATCTTTTCCAAGCTAAATATTTGCATTCAACAAAAGCTGTGTCCCCAAGGCAAAATGACTATCAGAAGAATTAATGTCAACAGAGTAGAACTCTTCTCTGAGAGGGAACAGTTTGTTGGTAACTCAGAGAGAAAGTGAAGCTATCGTACAGTTGGCAACAATGCAGTAAAAAAGGAGTGGGCAGCTTTAAGAGATTAGTGTATAGCACTGCATTTGCTTATCTGAGTCAGAACACTCAAAAACATCAAGATTGGGTGGATGAAAATGATGGGGAAATCCACAATTTGCTAAATGAAAAGTCAGAATTCCACAGAGTTTACTGGTAGGATAGTTCATCCATCTCTAAGAAGGCAGTATTTAAGTCCATCAAAAGTAAAGTACAAACAAAGCTTAGAGAGAGATGCAAGATTCTTGGTTCAGTAAGAAGGCAGATGGGGGCAGCTAGGTGGCTTAGTAAATCGGGAACTGAGTCAGGAGGACCTGAGTTCAAATCTTCCCTAAGACACTTGACACTTTCTAGCTGTGTGACCCTGGGCAAGTTACTTAACCCTGATTGCCTGAAAAAAAAAAAAGAGGCAGATGAAATTCAATTTTATGGTGATAGTAACAATCCAAAGCACTTTTATGGTGCCCTAAAGGCTATTTATGAGCCAAAGACCTATGGAGCATCTCAACTACTCAATGCTGATGGAGCCACATTGATTAGTGATAAGAACATGATCCTAGAGAAATGGCTGAACACTTCCAAAGTGTTCTCAGCAGACCATCATCAATCAATGCTGAAGCCATTGACCATTTACCTCAGGTTGAAGTTAGTCTCTCCCTAGCTGAAGTTCCAATTGAAGAAAAGGTTTGGAATGTCATTAGGCTTTTTTTGTGTGACAAAGCACCTGGTGCTGATTCTATTCCAGCTGAGATTTAGAAGGTAAGGGGTCCATTACTCATTCAAAAACTGACTGAAACTTTCCAGGTTATATGGCAAGAGAAGGTTATCCCCCAGGAGTTCAAGGATACCTCCATTGCCCCTCTCTATAAAGATAAAGAAGATTGTCCTGTGACAATTGTGGGGGGTGGGGGGTGGGGGTGAGGGAATCTCTCTATTAATCATTGGTGGCAATGTGATTGTAAAGAGATCTTGCCAGAGTCTTCCTTAATAGGATCCCTCATCTGGAAGATGATCATCTACTTGAGAGTCAGTGTGGCTCTACAAAAGGCCAAGGAATCATTAATATGGTGTTTGCTGCCCAACAACTCCAGAAGAAATGCCAGGAGCAGAACAGAGGTCCATATACAACATACAACCAACACCTTTGATACTGTCAAATATGAGGGCTTACGGAAAATTATGTCAAAATTTGATTGCCCAGAGTTCACCAGCATTGCACATCAATTTCATGAAGGCATGCTTGGCTGGGTTCTGGATGATGGACAATACTTTCATGCTTTCCCAGTCACCAAGGAAGGGAAACAAGGCTGTGTGCTTGCTCCCATACTTTTTAGCAAGATGTTTCCAGCCATGCTGTCAAATTCCTTCAATGAGGACAAACATAGCATCAATGTCACCTACAAGAGTGATGTAAATTCTTCAACTTGAAAAGGCTACAAGCCAAGACCAAAGTGGAGGGAGGATTGGTGCATGATTTTCTGTTTGCAGATGATTGTGCACTCAATGCAGCCTCTGAAGCTGAGATGCAACAAAGTATGGATTGATTCTCCACTGTGCTAATTTTGGCCTAGCAATTAACACCAAGAAAATATAGGTGCTCCATCAGTCACCACCACACCATCCATATGTGGATATTATGGTTACAGTAAATGGAGAAGTTTCAAACGCTGTGTATAAGTTCACTCAGTTTGGTAGTATACTTTCCAGGGATGTACACATTGATAATGAGGTTGATGCACAAATTGCCAGAGCTAGCTCAGTGTTTGGGAAGCTCCAAAGGAAAGTGTGGGAGAGAAGAGGTATTCGATTACTGACTACCAAACTGAAGGCCTACAGAGCCATTGTGCTGACCTCATTGTTATATGCCTGTGAAACCTGGACGGTATATCAGCACCATACCAGGAAACTGAATTTCTTTCATTTGAATTGTTTTAGAAAGATTCTGAAGATTACCTGGCAGGATAAGATACTTGACATTGAGGTCCTTTCTTGAACCAAACTGCAAAGCATTCAAACTCTACTGCACAGAGCACAATTCCAATGGACCAGCCAAGTTGTTCAAATGCAAAATGTATGCTTACCAAAAAGACTGTTTAATGGTGAACTCACACAGGGCAAGCATTCCTGTGGTGGTCAGAAGAAGCAATACAAGGATGCTCTCAAGGTCTGTCTTAAGAACCTTGGAATTGGTTGTGTGCCATGGGAGACACTGGCACAGGACCACCCAGCATGGTGTGCCCTCATCAGAAGAGGCAAAGTGAGAAGAGAATTGAAGTAGCTCAAAAGAAATGAAGATGCACAAATTTAGAGAATCTACCCCAAATGTTTACACAGACTACTTGTCCTCGACTTGTGGTAGAACATTCCCAGTTTGTATTGGTCTTAGCCAGTCAAACACACTGTAACTTGACCCTAGCATAGTGATGTCATTGCAGTCCTCTTTGAGAACAAAGGACAACCATAGATATAGATATTATTCCCTCTTTGAGCCAGTTCAGAGAAAGTGGGGATCCCTATTTCTGACCCTTCCATTTTTCTTTTGAAATCATCTCAATATAATTGATTCACACTCATCACCTCTGTCTACATAGACTCCTTCTAGCTTCCTTAGTGATGATAACATTCTTAGATGTTACTTGTCTCATCTTTCCATTTGAGAATGTAAACAGTTTAAGCTCATTAAATTCCATAAGATTTCTCATTCATGTTTGTTTTTTTAGGCTCCTCTTGAGTCTTGTGTTAGAATGTTAAATTTTCTATTCAGCTCTGATTTTTTCATCAACAAGCCTTTCAAACACAACAACTTCAGTCAAATCAGTCAAGTAACATTGATTAATCAGCCTATTACCAGCCAGACATGTGCTAATTGCTGGAGATTAAATGAGGGCCAAAAGACAAGTCACTGCTCCAGAAAATTACTGGTTTTGATAAAGACTTGATTGGGATGTTGCAGTCTTTTCTAAACATGTTCTGCAAATATCTGTTGTTTACAGGTTGAAAATCTGCTAGGTCAGCTAACCAAACCCTAGACGTCAAACTTTTGGAAAATGGGGATGGAATGGTTTGCTTCTCTCATATCTTACCCAGAAACATTCCAGCTTTCCTTCCCCTCCCCATTTCTATTTTGCAGGGTTTGACAAGGTAGTGGGGCATTTCAGTGACCTAGGGAGTCTGTGAAAGGCCAGTTCCACATCAAAGGATCAGAGTACCCTGATTTCTCTTCCTGTTGCGTGGGTTACTCCAATGCTTTTGGAGATCCTAGAAGAAAGAGAGGAAAAAGAAATTGAAGCGAAAGAGAAAGTGCAGAAGGGAAGAAAGCTATGCAAATGTTGAGCAAGCCAGGAGGCAAAGGATTCTGGGTGGCAGGAAAACATCTTCTTACCTGAAGAGTTAAAATCTTTTGAAGGTCCTTTTTCTGGCATATTTTTAGGCGATTGACTGGATAAAAGCGCAGGTGTGGAGACCATGTTTTCACATGTAGGACGTAGCAGAGGATATATGAGTCTTGGTCAAAGGTTTTGTATTGGGCAAGAGTATTAAAAAAAACCCAGTGTGCTACCCCAAAGGGGTAGGGGAGTGGGCAGCTTCCTTTTTATTCCTTCTCAACCTTTTGACTAAGGTCATATTTTAACACATTATCCTTTTTTATTGTTTTGACTTTTTATACATCTTTTCCATGAAAATAATGCTCTAAATGGACTTTTACAGTAGGGAAACAGAATAAGAACTTGCTCCTTGCATTTCATTCATTGACCTCATATTGCACTACTTGGAAAGCAGTGTTCTTTTTGGGAACAATTTTGTATATGAAGATAAATCCAGTAGTTGTTCCCAAGAAGTTCATTTTGGGAGTGCTTTCAACTTACTCTGTGTTCTATGAAGCTCAGCATTAAACACAAAAACTTTTATTTCATGTAGTTAAGATATATTTCCTTAAGCCTCTGTCTACCACAGGTTGGTGGAGGTAAGAAAGATAAAATCCATTAGGTAAGGAATGAGCTTCCTTGTTTCCCTGTTAAACTTTATTTTTAAGTTCCTGAAAGTTACACAATAACATTCAATCAGAAGGTCTTATTGTGTTCATCCTTCACTGCCAAAGAAGACCATGCCGTCAGAGAAATGATGGCATGACTTGCATTTCACTTTGTTTTGAGGAAGGGAGGGCTGTGCAGGTCACCAGCCTCACTTCTCCTTTGGAGCCATCTGGATCCAGTGACCAGATATTCATCAGGAAGACTGGAGGTGGCCCAGGATGCAGTGGGAGACCTTGGTCCTTTTAGGCCAAGGCCAATTCAGGTACTCACTTAGTGTGAGGTAATACCCATTCAGTGAATAGGCCTATTTAAGAAGTAGTCAGAGGATGGAGGCAAAGAAAAATAACTAAATCAGGCTAGGAGGGAAACAGCAACAGTTGCTATTTATAATTGTTCTTAAGCCAGGAGGGTCCAGAAAACAGCCCTTAAGTGGAGCTTGGGCAGGGACAGTCAGAAGGACAAACATCAGCTTAAAGAAAGGAGAGTGTATGAGTTAATTGTTCAAGAAATCCCTCTGCTTCGAGGGTTTCCCCAGGTATTTTCAGGGTTGTTCATTCACCTTTGGTATCTACCTAACATTCAGCTCTCATTTATGCCTTGGAGAAGTTGTAGCAAATGCAGTGGCTACCTCCCAGGCTGGGCAACAAGCCAATAGTTAGAGGGTAACTGATCAGCAACAAACCCTTCCTTGAGTTGGGGGCAGAGTTACCCCAAGTTTATGAAGACCTCCCCCCACCGTACGGGCAGATGAGAAGAATTTGTTCTAGTGGCCCTGAAGACAACTAAAATAGGCACTGTTAGTTTGCTTAGAACTTGGTCAGACATGGAAGATGCCAAGATCATGACCTGCTGCACTCTGGGTCATCTCAAGTTGTCTTGATTTTTTTTTGTCTTGCCACTGGACTTCAGTGACTGGATGATAGAGTGAGGCTGACGACTTTGTGCAACTCCCTCACTTAAATCCAATTCACACAGGACTCAAGACATTAACCCTCCACATCACTGGCCCTCTTCAAAAACGAAGGACAAACAAGATCTTTGCTAGGAAAGGATGAGCAAGGACTGCTACCACAATCCTGGCACCTCAGAAGCAACATTTGGGACAAAACCTATAAAGTTTCAGTCCCAGGGGGTTTCAAGCCACAGTTTACAGGACACCTTCATACCCCAGGCCCTCGATTCCCTGGTCATCTCAGGCACTTCTACTCAGGGTCACTCACCCAATTTCCTTCACAATCAGGTAACACTGCTGTTTGCTAGTTGCACATAGTTCCACCCTCATTACCTAAAGGATGTTCTTTGTCCTATTCCTGCTGGTTTCGAATCCCATTGTGTCTTTGGGAACTTCTGTTCAGGTTCTTCCCTTCTGTCCAAGACATCTTTGTCCATCACCAGTTGGGGGGCGGGGATGGGGAGGAAGACTTCTTTAGCATTAATAGCACAATAGTGACAGGAAGGACCTGTGGAGAAAGACTTTTTATAAATATAACTAATTTTTAGTTTTCAACATTCATTTCATAAGATTTTGAGTTTTAAATTTTCTCCCCCTCCCCAACGCTGCATGCAATCTGAAATAGACTCTACTTATATATTCATATTAAATATATTTTCACATTAGTTGTGATATAAAGAAGAATTAGTACTAAAGGGAACAACCATGAGAAAGGAGAAACAAAACAAGAGAAAAGGCGAGCAAATAGTACGCTTCTATCTGTATTCAGATTCCAAAGGTCTTTCTCTGGATGTGGTTAGCAATTTCCATCGAGTCTTTTGGAGTTGTCTTAGAGCTTTGCATTGCTGAGAAGAGCTAAGTCTATCAAAGTTAGTCATTGCACAATGTGGTTGCTACATGTGTACATGTTCTCCTGGAGTATCAGTTCGTATAGAAAGACTATTTTAAAAGATAATATTCTCTTATTATATGTTTAAAATAATTTAAATTGTTTAAAAAGTCATGAGTTCCAAATTCTATCCTTCCCTCCCTCCTCTCCCCATTTCCCTGAGACAGTAGGGAATCTAATGTAGGTTATACATGTTCAGTCATGTAAAATATTTCCACATTAGTCATTTTGTACAAGAATAGAAAAGAAAGAAAAGAGTATTCCAACAATATGAGTTCTTTCTCCGGAAGCAGATAGCATTCATGAGCCCTTTGGGATTGTCTTGGATCACTGTTGCTGAGAATAGCTAGTCATTCACAGTTCTTCATTGGACAATGTTGCTGTTAACTGCGTATAATGTTCTGGTTCTGCTTAGTTCATGTAAATCTTTCCAGGTTTTTCTGAAATTATCTGCTTGACATTCCTTTCCTTATAGCCCTATAATATTCCATCACAATCATATACCACGATTAGTTCAGCCATGACCCAATCAATAGACTTCCCCTCAATTTCCAGTTTTAGCCACCACAAAAAGAACTGCTATAAACATTTTATTACAAAGAGGTCCTGTTTCCCTTTCCTTTTTGAAAATCTCTGAGATTAAGACCAACCAAGTGATATTAGTGCTGGAGTCAATTTCAGTATTTCATTATACTCTGGGCATAGCTCCAAATTGCTCTTCAGAATATTTGGATTAGTTAGTTCATTTAACACCAAAAGTCTTCCTGAGAAATAGTGAAAAGTGATATCTATATAAGAGCTGTACCTATCTTGCAAGAAGTTATTACTTTTGAGGAACCCAATCTCAACATATACAATGAAATAGCGATGACGTGAATTTGCTAAAAAACTCAAAGGTAGAATAAATATGTCTTTTGAAAACTGAATATCAGGGGATAGCGCGAACGCAGTCCCCCACTACCACAAATTATGCAGTCGAGTTTCCCGCATTTGGGGAAATCGCAGGGGTCAGCCCATCCGGAGTGCAATGGATAAGCCTCGCCCTGGGGAAACCACCTTCGTGATCATGGAATCACCCCTGCCAGGTAAGTATGCTATTCCATGCCACACTCCATCACTCCTTTGCCACACACACACTCAACACACATGATCACACCCGCGACACTTTCATTTTCTTACCAATACACTCTATCCATACACAACCAACGCCCACCGGCGTGTGCTTCAACCCTCAAAAGTCCCTCAAACCTTGAAATCCACCTTTTCCTGATGCACTATCTGCTTAGAGAAAAATGTCCACAGAGAATACTCATCTGCATAACGATCTATCCCTTGCTGACGTCATTCACCAAACCTGCCACACGAGAGACCGCCATCTATTGGCTGATCAGCTGAATTTGACTGGAGCACCGACATAGACTTCCAACACAGAACAGGAATTTGACAGCATGGAGCATGGGCTCTTGGGAAAAACAGAGAAGCAATTGGGTCTCTTCAGCAATTTTTATGCAACAGACCATAATACTTCCTTGGTGATCTATTCATAATCGAAGTTCACCTCTGATGTTCACTTCTTTAGATTTTATATTCCACTTTTAATACCACCAGGTATTTCATGATTTATCCCTCTAAAATGTGACTCGTGATTGAAGCTACCTGCAAATCTGTTTACTTAATCCTTAGGTGAATTAAATGTTTGACCTCTACCTTGCCTATAAAAGAGTAGAAGGAGTAAAGAATGAATCTTCTGCCTCTGGTTGTAGAGATAGACATTGGACTGAGTTTAAAACAAGCACATCCATACTTTTATTTTTTAGCAATAAATTTGATAGGTCCAGGATCTGGAGGGGCAGTACTATCAGACTTTGTAATCTTGGATAATGAGATCTATGCTCTCACCATCATAGTCATTACCATTACCTCTAAGAATACATAAATCTAACCTTCTAATTAGCCAGAGCTGATAAAATAAGGAAATACCAAATAGTTTGTCAGCATCTGACTTAGGGAGGCTACAATTTTATTGGAACACACTTGCAGAGGAGTGCTTTGGAAGGATGGGATATGACCAATGACACAATATGAGTGTGGAACTTCATTAGACAGAGTAGAGACACAGAGAGGTAGATAGGTAGATACATACATATATATATACATGGATAAGTAGACAAATGCATAAATAGATACATATACATGTACTCATACATACACACACTATACATCCATATATATATATGAGAAATGATTCACTGAGGACCCCTATTCAAACTCGTCAGTATTAGTTCATTATGATTTTATAAGAGGTAATGATTGTTAGTAATTATTTTAGTATATTCATCTAGTAATACATACCTAGTCAGTCACCCAATAACAGGTATAAGAATAAGCAATGTTATTAATCCTTACTTTGTATGTTACAGAGGAATATAGATTCTAATAGAGAGGCCCTATAATAGGCCTCCAATTTTAATGTAGTGTTCATTGCTTGTTTACCAGTTATGGAGCTCACATGAGCAACCACAAAAATGCTGACAAAGATATCTACATCCTGTTTTGCTCAAATTCCACGGGTGTGGTGTCATGGTATGGAAAGAACATGCCCCATGTTCTTGAAGCACATGTATAGCTTGTACCATCTTTTCCTGCCTAACTTAAGGAGGAGCCCATCCATTTTGTGACCATTCAGTCAATGGAGATATTCCTTGCTTCACCCAACTTGTGACTCTGCTGACAGATCATTTTTGCTTAATATACCTTATGCATCATATGTCAACCAATGGGATTCTGTATTTTGCATAGCTGCTTTCAAATATCTAGGCAAACCCTGTTAAAAAAACAAGGTCCTAGGATAAAAAGGCATCTTAGATCGTGAGGAAGATCTGAGGTCTGTTTCATTAGAGGGGACCATGGATCCTTTAACAAAATGCCATTGGTTCAGAACTCTGCCTCAGTTTCTTTTATTGTAGATTGGACGATTTTAATTGCCACATGTACATATGTGTTTTGTACATTACCAAGTGAGTGTACACTAAATTAATTTTAAAGAAAGGTATTTCTTTTTATCTTGGCAAAGTTGAAAAATTCCTTGTTATGATCCAAAAAGAGAAGTGACTTTATATCTTTTCCATGAAGAAAGTTATTCTAGGATAGCTAGGTAGAGCACCAGCCATGGAGTAAAGAGTTCAAATCTGACCATTTATGTTTCATCTGGTTTTTCTTTTTACATATCATTATTTATATGTAAATTTACATTTATGTATTTTAAACTCTTGTTTACGAATTTTACTACTACCAGGTAGTTATGGGTTAAAAATTCTGAAAAGAATCAGCATGTATTAAAAATACCTCAATATCTGTGCATTTTAAACATGAATTGAATAAAAATAAGACAGTATATCTCATTCAACTTGTCCTACTGGTCCTACCTCCATGATGTGACTATTTAACTCTTCCTGCCAGTGTTGCACACTTGAAAGAGCAGAATATCCCCTGGACTAGTAGTTACAGGACCAAGGTCTAAATCTCACCTGTGCCACAACTACTTGTGTGGGGATATCATTGGGGATATCATTAAACTCACCTGACC
The DNA here is from genome assembly GCF_028372415.1 of Notamacropus eugenii. Classification (NCBI taxonomy): domain Eukaryota; kingdom Metazoa; phylum Chordata; class Mammalia; order Diprotodontia; family Macropodidae; genus Notamacropus; species Notamacropus eugenii. The sequence continues at coordinate 324,755,610 of NC_092876.1, forward strand.
CTCAGGTTCTTCAACTGGAAAATGAGGAGGCTGTATTAAGGTGGCCCAAAAGGCCCCTTTCAGCTCAAGATCCTGCCAGCTTTATTGACTACATGCCAGTAATAATGGGGCAAAGACAACTAAAAAGAGACCAATAGCCAAATAAATATGTAAAGATCAGGAAAATTCAATGGCTTTGGACTACAGGCACACCACTTATGGAGAAGTTAGAGGCCAGATTTCTGGGGCCCTAGTAGGTAGGAGAGGAGGCTCCCATTCATAGAACCTTAGTCCACCTTCAGAGGTCAGCATGCCCTCCCAACATAGTTTGACCTCTCTTGAAAGGCACCTGGGGGGAAAACAGCTAAGCAGAACCCTCCATCTTCATCAGAGGCTAGTGGGACAGCCTGGGGAGGGATGTATGGCAGGCTGCTAGAAAGCACAACCTCTCCCACTTGGTTATCTCTGTAAGTTGGCACCTAGGTACCTAGGCTTTTGATAGGGAGATAACTACAGGTTTTTGTTCAGGTTCTTTCCTCAGTTTAAGGAGAGATCAAGGATATTGTAAGAAGGGATATTGTTTTTGCTCTTGTTTTACTTCCACAAATATTCTTGAAAAATAGTAAAATTCCTAGGCTGATGGAAGCTTGTGATAAAATAAGCCTGCATAACCTGTTTTGTGAAGATGAAGGTCAGGCACATCTTGGCCTCATGGGGAAAGTAGAAGGGTGGGGCTTGACAAAACAGTTTAGACCCTGGCCTCACTACCTCAGTAATCTGCGTGAGGAGGGAATATAGGGAAAGAAAGTCAGGAATTTAACTAACTCTAACCTTAACCAATAGGACAGAACCATGTAAGTTCTACCCCTGTTTCTATATCAGTGTGGGTGGTCCTAATAAGCACCTTGCTTCCTCTGGAAAAGCTTAAAAATAAACATCTTCTGCCCACTCTGTCTCTGAATTCTTCCAGTGAGAATATGTCTATCACATAAGTCTTCTAGAGGGAACTCTGGAAAGAGAAGCAATGGGTAGCAACAGGTCGACCTGGGCTAACTCCCTGACCTTGCCTGGGAAGTCCTATCATTCCCCAAAGTCGTGTTACTCACAATGAGACATCCTTCCTTCTGCTCCCTCCTCTCCTCAAAATTGTGTAGGACAGATGAATGGAAACACGCAAAATTGAAGTGAGAAGATGAAATTATTAAGCATGGCAGCCAAGAAATGGGCAACTGGGGCTGAGGACGGTGAGAACAAGAATGGGAACTAATAAAGTCTGGTTTTTATCTCACTCTTAAGGGTTGCAGTCTAAGGTTTTGGCTTTTTATTTTAAGTAAATTCTTTTCTCTCTCTCTACCTCCTCCACCAACATTTTCCTTAAAGTCAAAAAAGCAAACAAAAAACTTTGTAACAACTACACACAGTGAAACAAAACAAATTCCCAAATTGGCCATATCCCCCAAAACATTTGTCTCAATCTGCACCTATTAGCTCTCTGAAAAGAGGTAGGTAGAAAGGATTCTGGGAAGATGGTGGGATAGGTTAGAAAATGTTAGACTCTCCAAATTTCCTCCACAAAAAAAGATAGAATATTGTCTCCAAGTAGACTTAGTAATAAATAAAAATCAGGGTAAAGCAGTTGTCCTTCTAAGACTACTCAAGAGGATGCCAGAAAAGATCCAACCTCCAGGGGTAGAGGTTCAGCTCTGAGTGAAGTGCAAATACCTCCAGCCTCTGCAGAATCAACCAACAATAAGGCCTTGGGGCAGCTGGTTTCGAATGGCAGTCTCAATCTCAGGAACTTTCATCTCACGAGCAGTGTGGGGGTCAGACAGTTGAGTTGGAGATGATTGAAAAACTTCCCCTGTGAAAGGATGCCAATCATAGCTGTGCTGATCAGATGAAGTCCCAGGCTGCAATTGTCAGGGGAAAAGGAGCTAGCACATTTCTGGTGAGTGGAGTAGCAGAGTTGGGGGATTCTGCTGACTTTGAGTCCTTGCCAGAGAGGAGTCACTGGTTTCAGTTGCAGGGCAGAGAGTACAACTGAAATTTTCAGCCAGTAGGGGAATTATAGGGAGTAAGAACTTTTTCACGATAGCATGGCTTGGGGATGGAGAGGAGTGGCCAAGGTTGGGCCCTGGGAAAGATCTCAAAAAATGACTGTAAGAAGGTCCTGAGGTTTGGGGCATCATTCCCCCTACTTCAGGACTAGAACTTCATTATACCAATAGCTTCAAAATAATAAACAAACAAACAAACGAATGAATGAATGAAAATGAATAAGCAAAGGAGAAAGAATCCAACCACAAACAGCGACAATGAGGATAGACAAAATCTGGGTTCATATTCAGAGAAAGATAATGGAGCTTAAAAACCACTATTTTTTCAATGAGAAAATTCAAATGGTAACAATCCTAAAAAGAGTTCTTGGAAGAACTTTAAAAATAAAATATGAGAAGTTGAAGAAAATAGGAAAAAAATAAGAGCAATCAAAGAACATCATGAAAAGAAAGTAACCAACTGGAAATAGAGAATCAAAAACTTAAGGAAGAAAATAATTCCTTGAAAACTAGGATTGGGCAAGGGGAAGCTAATGTTGTTATGACACCAAGAAATAATAAAATAATATCAAGAAAAAGAGAAGAGAATGTGAAACATCTCATCAGAAAAACTGATCTGGAGAACAGACTGAGGAGAGACAATGTAAGAATAGTTGGACTACCTGGAAGTTACAATCCAAAAAAGAATCTTGTTACAATGTTGCAAGAAATTACTTGGGAAAATTGCCCTGAATTTCTAGAACAAGAAGATAAAGCAGGAATAGAAAAAAAATCCACCAGTCACCACCTGAAAGAAATCCCAGGAGGAAAATTTACAAGAATATCATAACCAAGTATCAAGGGCAAAAAATTGGGGGGAAACTTTCATAGACAAATCTCTCAAATAGGATATGATTGTGATGAGATACTGCTGTGATATAAAAAATGATGAGCTGGTTGATTTGGAAAAACATGGAAAAACTTGGATTTATGAAGGAAGATGCTGGACACCTCCAGAAAAAGAACTGACAAATAGGAATTTGCTTAGTATGGTCTTATCTATGTGTATATACGTACATACATATACATATACGCATATATACGCATGTGTGTTTATGGAAATGGATATGAATATGGGTATGTATGTATGTGTGTGGGGGGCGGGGTATTGTTAACAGGACTTTTACTGAGCCAGTCTCTAACCTGAGAATGCTGGGAGCCAATAAAGCAGGCTTTGAGATGGGAGTGCTAGTAATCAAGTAGTTTAATTAATCAGTTTCAGAGTGAGGAATGTTCTCATGGCTGAAGTATAAGTACAGGTTATGTACTTAAATCACAAATGGGGAAGGAGAGAAGAAGGTGGATTATAAATAGTCATCTAGTGGTTTCCCACAAGAAACCCCCAAGTCCCAAAGTACAGCAAATCTGGAGTCAAGTCTTTTGGGTTCATGACCACCTCCCCTAGAGTACAGAACAAGAGTTCTGTGATGGGAACAAGTTCTACAATCTTTGATTTGCTTCACTTAAGGTCCAGTGATTGAGGGCATTGTCAGAGCTTTAATTAATCAGTTTAAGCTGCATTGTAAGCTCTGACTCCCCAGCCAAAGAGGCAGCTCTTGAGAAAATTAAATTATTAGTATATTCCTTACACATATCATGTTGATTGATATGAAAATTACAAATCATATATATTCAGAGAGAGTGGGAAAATGAAATTAAAAAGTACACAGTAAAAACAAAAGAAAATCTAGAAGGGAGCACAGAAAAACTAGGTTGCATGGAAAACAATGTGTAGAATTTATTACACAGGTTTTTGTGAAATGGAATTTATTGCATTATTGTTTACATTAAATCCTCTCATGTTCTGCTGAGTGCATGGGAACATTCTTTTTTTTTTCTTTCCTCATTTTGTATTTAAGCTTAAAATGAATTAAAAGAAATTTTAAATGAAAATAAAATTAAAAAGAACAAAAGAGTTAGATGGTGTGTTTCATCACTGGTCCTCTGGAATCTTGCCTTGCTACTTCATGGGTCAGAGTTTTTAAATCTTTCAAAGCTGTTTGTCTTTACAATGTTGCTTTTGTCTAAATTGTTCTCCCTAATTCTACTCACTTCATTCCCCGTCACTTTGTATAAGACTTTCCAGGTTTCTTTGAACTATCCCTCTCACCATTACTTATAGCACAACAGGATTCAGGACTCATTCATACTGTAATTTGGTCAGCCATTCTCCATTTGTTGGGCAGTCCCTTAATTAACAATTCTTTCCCATCACCATTCCCAAAAGCTACTATCAATATTTTTGTACCTATGGGTCCTTTTTCTCTTTCTTTGATCCCTTTGAGATACAAGCAAAGTAATGGTATCACTGCATCAGAGGGTATGAAAAGGTAATAATTTGGGGGGCTACTGGAAGAGGCTTTAATATCAGCACTCCATTCAGGATTGATGTTGAAATAAAATAAAGCATTGTTAGGTCACTAAAGAGTTAACAAAAGGAATGGGAACACAGCAAGTATATGCAATAAAAGCTTCTCTGCACATGGTTCTCCCAGCTTCCACAGAGGAGGTCATCTCTGGTGACCAGGGCCAAATATCATGAAGGGCATGGTGGCTTCAGAGGTCTTTGAGAATCCAAAGAGTCTGTAGGGTCTAGACTCCTAGTGACTGGGACTTTGTATGCCTTCAGGTGGTCAGGAAGATGAATCAGAAATCAAAATCCTGGGGCAGCTTTGACTCCTTTTAAGGAAAGTTAATCCATGTAGGAGGATGAAAAGAGCAGAGGACTTTGTCTACATTCCATTGTGGTCAAGGGGGAAGAAGATGAGTCTGGGAAATGCTGGTAAAATTCATCACATCACATACCTTCATACAACATATACTACCCAGGGGATCTCTTGATTTACTTTGGTTTCTCTTGTTTAGGCTAATTTGGCTTTTCCTGCTTTTGACCTCTTAAATATTAAGAAATATGAACGTTAAAAAAAAAAAGGTGCAGGATCCCAGGACAATTCCCATCTATTTCCTTTTTTTAAACTAAATACTTAATGTATTTATTTTCAGTTTTCAACATTCACATCCATAAGTTTTAAAATTTCTCCCCTTCCTTCCTCCCTCCCTCTCCAAGATGGCATGCAATCTGATATGGGCTCTATATATACATTACTATTAAACACATTTTCAAATTAGTCATGTTGCATAAAAGAATTATAACAAATGGGAGGAACCATGAAAAACAAAGCAAAACAAAAGAAAAAAGTCTGAATGGGAAAGGGTCCCACATGTACAAAAATATTTATAATAGCTCTCTTTGTGATGGCCAAAAACTGGAAATCAAGGGGATGCCCATCAATTGGGGAATGGCTGAAGAAGTTGTGACATATGAATGTAATGGAATACTATTGTGCTATGAGAAACGATGAACAGGAAGACTTCAGAGAAGCCTGGAAAGACTTATATGAACTGATGCTGAGTGAAAGGAGCAGGACCAGGAGAACTTAGTGTGCCAGGACTTTTTCTGGTAGATTTACTACTTCATTGAAATTCATGGACTTACAAGATTCCAATGGACTCTTGAGGCAAAGTGCCTTCCATATCCAGAGAAAGAACTATGGAATTGGATCATAGATGCAAACAGACCATTTTCTTTTGTATTGTGTTTTGTTTTGTTTTATGGTTTCTCCCATTCATTTCAATTCTTCTATGCCACATGCATTTAATAGGAATGTATATGTAGAACCTATATAAGATTGCATGCCATCTCAGGCAGGGAGTAGAAAGGGAGGGGGGAATGAAGGGGAGAGAGTGGAATAAATCTAAGATATATGGAAGTGAAACACTGGAAACAAATAAAATAATTCAATTTTAAAAAGAAAAAGAAAAAAAAAGTCTGCTTCACTCTGCAATCCAACTCCATAGTTCTTTCTCTGGATATGGGTGGCATTTTCCATCATGAGTCCTTTGGAAAAGTTTTAGGTCCTTGCATTGCTAAGAACTCTTTCTTCCCTTTTAAGGAAAAGCAAGAGTGACCAGAAAAAATCTCTGCTTGGTGGGGAGGGTGCAGGATTATGTACACCTTGCTTTCTTCAATAAGTTAGGCTCTAGTGAAGTTGGAAGTGGGTCAGAAGTTTTATATGTAAAAGTAACAGTAAAAGGTTTCTAAACACCAACAACCAAAAATTAATTCAAAATCAAATGCGTAATAAATCTGAAGTGTTTCAGGCAGCACTTGTCCATGTTGTTGCACTGCTCAACTTCACTTCAGCCTTGGTTCTGAACCCAAAGCATGTGCTCTTTGCACTTGGAGAGCCCTCAGGCACTCAACAAATAGCCTAATGCAAAAAGAGGGATTTGAGTAGGGTCATACAGCTGGTAAATATCTGAGGCCATATTTGAATTCAGGAAATGAGTCTAGGCCCAGCATTCTATTCACTTCACCATCTAGATGCCTGTTATATAAATATTACATATTCATTAACAATATATTTTACGGTACTATATATGTATGCAATTTTTAATGTTTTTCAAAAGGCACATATATACATTTATTTTAACATCTTTTTTACAATTTCTTTTAATAGCTGCTATACTCAATTCTCGGTGTTTCCCCACCTCCTCTTTCTGGTCCAAAGGATGGTTCCTCTTTTTTTTTTTTTTTTTAAATATAGATATATAGCTATACACACACATATGTGTATATATATCTTTACTATTTAGTATCATTAAGTGTCTGCTCACTAAAGCATCAAATATTCTTATGAATTGATTTGGGAGGGCACAAGAATTCATATAGTGGTTGCTTTGTTTGCTAAGCAGTTTTACAAATATTTCATTTGACACAACATTCTTTTGAGATACGTACGGATTATGTCCTTTTTACAGTTGAGGAAACTGAGGCAAACAAAGGTTAATTGACTTGCCCAGGGTTACAGAGCTCATGAGTATCTCTGGCTATACTTGAATTCCTGTCTTCCTAACTCCAGCACAGTATTTTCACTCATATCTATCTGTTTATTTTATTGTTTTTAATTTTTTGATAGACATAAATATTCATACTATTTTACATAGGCTAATGATTAGATTAAAGTTAATAAGGAGGAAATAGGGTAGGGAATTATCAATAGAATAAGGTAAACAAAATAGATTTCATATTAGTTGATTTTTTTTCTTGAAAGATATGGTAATGGTGCTAGGGACAATGATAGGGAAAGGGATTAGGAATAGAGAAAGAATACTGAAATATGTATAAAATGTTTAGTCATATTAAGAAATTAGGCCTAGTGGAAATTAGATTTAGGATTTATAAAACAGGTTATTTAATACTGACTCCTGACTAATGGCTTTGGGTAAAGATGAGCTTAGTAACTAATAATGATAGATAATATTTATCTAGCAGTTACTATGCTTCAGTCACTGTGCTAAGTACTTTTTCAATTATTATCTCCTTTGATCCTCTCAACAACCCTAGGAGGTAGGTACTATCAACAACCCCAAAAGCAGACATCGGTGAAAAGACTTACTCAAGTGTCTGAGGTCGAATGTGAACTCAGGTCTTCCTTATACAAATGGAACAGAAGTATATTAAAGTGTATTAAAATACCTATGAATGGAAGCCTGCCTTTAGATGTGGAGAATATCAGTTAATAACCAAAGGGAAATTGATTGAATTAAAAAAAAAATACTGAAATGACATTTCCCAATTCTGTGGAGGTCCCTTCAACAAATAGATTCTGTGCTTGAGCAACGTAAAAACACAGCAGTATACGTAGACTTCGAGGCACCTACCAAGGGAACCTATGGACAAGGCATCTGAACACTTGCACTGCTAGCAATTCAAGTCCCCGATTGCGTCTTTTTTTCTGGGAACATTATCCCTGTTCTCCTTGAGCCAGCATTTCTACTAGAAGGATTCCTCACACCCTAGGCCAGTTGGTCTACCCCGACTGAAGCAAAAAAAAAAAAAAAAAAAAAAGACCTTTGTAATGAGCTCAATTCTAGAACCTAAGGAGAACGAATTCCCAAATCCGAATCCAGTTGTTTCTGGAGAGGGAGACCTCCCATTTTTTAGCTGAAGCCAAAAGTAAAAACACAGGCGAGATTAGAAAGCTTTTACATCCATCGTTTTGACAACGGGTGTGTATTCTGTATTTACTTTTCTCTTACGCTAACTGACGTATTTGCGCATTTTCATGCCCTCTGACAAACCGTAAACAGAAGAGAATTAAGAAAGAAAAAAAAGATACTTCAGGATGCAAAACATAAAGAAACGAAATGAGAACCGCAGCCAGGAAATACTCTTGACAACGTAGGCAACACAGACACGAAAAACTGCCAAAACCACCTTGAGAAACGTAGTAACACGAAACTGTCTGTCTTTTGCAAACTAAATGCCAGGGGAGAGCGCGAACGCAGTCCCCCACTACCACAAATTATGCAGTCGAGTTTCCCGCATTTGGGGAAATCGCAGGGGTCAGCCCATCCGGAGTGCAATGGATAAGCCTCGCCCTGGGGAAACCACCTTCGTGATCATGGAATCACCCCTGCCAGGTAAGTATGCTACACACCGCCTTGCACGCCCTCTCCCTCACCACACACGCACACTACACATATGCCAACGCGCACACAGAACTTACGCTTCACCTACGCCAAACATAACCCTCAAACATCACAAACATATCCACAATTTCTAACCAGAACAACACAACGATTACCCTCAAACCCTGGAAATCTACGTATTCCAGGAGAGAAAAACGGGCCCGTAACTCTCCTCATCTGCATACCACCTCCCCCTTCGTGACGTCACCCACCCAGTCTGCCACACACCGCCTGCTAACCCGCGGCATAGAAGCACAGGAAACCACGCGGACTCTATGGCCAGTTTGGCATCGCCTCAGCCTAACCGCGTGTGACTGGCTTCGCTTTCCGTTTCTCCCTGCCCTCTTCCCTTTCTACGGCAACCATCCAAATTTACCGAAATAGTAAAAGGAGCTGTCCGTTTGCCTCGATTCTCCTCCCTTCTCTCGACTTTTCCCAACCGGGCCCGGATCAAGCCGCGCCTCTCCCAGGAAGCCGTTTCCAAATAACGCAGCCTCCGACCCTGGCAACGCACGCCGGGCCTGGGCGTCCCCTCCCGCCTCCTGGTCCGAATCCCGCCTCAGCTCTCTCTCCCCTCTGCACCCACCTTCCACCCACCTGCCGAGCTGATTTTCCTGACCGCTCACTACCCTACTGGGTCGACTCCGGTGGCTCTCTTTTGCCGCTGGGATACAATACAAACTCCTCTCGTGATGAAAGCCCTTCACAAGCTGTCCCTAGTCTTCCTTTCTCGTCCAGCCTTATTCCTGCCCTTCTTGCTCTCTACACTTCAGCAGGACTGCCCTGGTTCCTGTCGCTCTCCCAGGAGGCCTTTGCAGGGGGGCTTCTCTCCCATGACTACAAAGCACTCTCTCTTTACTTGCCACTCTTAATATCCCCTCCTTGTTTCAAGATTCGCCTCCGGCACCACCTTCTACAAGACGTCTTTCTAGAGCCTTACCTCCCCCTTCTCCTCCCCCTCCCCCACTTAAAAACGTGTATTGTGTAATATAAATTTGACAGACATCAATGGATGCTTATACTTCCATATGCAAACAAGAGATAACAGCAGATTGCCTATGACGCGCTAAATTGCAGGACACTTTATTCTTTTAAGTATGTAACCATTTCGACGTGCTTCTTCCAAAGCTATCCTGCTCCTCTGGGTTTCCCCTGAACTGCCTTCTTTTTTTTGTAGCACCGTTTGCTAAAATGTTTCATTGATTCTCTTTCCTTTCTTCCTGGTATCATTAGCTCGACTTTACTCACTTGCCCCATTTCCTCCAAGCCTTCTCTTGTGTCAAATAAGCTTACTTTAAACAAAGGCAGCCCCGTTCCTTGCTTCCTTCTTCCTTCTCCTTGGCCCTGTGGGAAACCTATGTTCCGTTCTGCACCTCTGCTAAAAGGTGGGAAGCTCTCCTTTCTGAGATTACCTTTTCATTTTGCATATATTCTGTTTGTACCTTTTGTACACTTTGTCTCACATACAACAAGTAGCCGTTCAAGAGATACTTTTTGATTTACTGACTATAGTTTGAGAATAAAGAGAAAGTAAATGAAACTGATTTCTTCATGCTACCAGAATATTGCCTTTTTCCCTTGATAGTATTGTTTCCAATTACATGTAAAGATAGTTTTCAACATTCAGTTTTGTAAAATTTTGAGTTCCAAAATACTATGCTTTGATCTGCATCCAGACTCCACAGTTCTTTCTCTGGATGTGGATAGCATTTTCCATAAGGAGTCTTTTGAAATTGTCTTGGATCCTTGTCATGCTGAGATGAACTAAGTCTATCGTAGAAAATCATCCAACAATGTTGCTGTTGCTGCCTACAATGTTCTTCTGGTTCTGCTCACTTCACTCACCACCATAAACTGATTTGTTTTTTGCAGAGGTAAGCAAACACATACATCCACACATAAACAATGTTGTCATTACACCATGTGATCAGACCACAAATGATTCACTTCCAATGGAGTCCTTCTGTTGAGATTTAGGGGTGCTAGGACTCTGAAATGGTGACAGTTGGGTCCTGCCTGAATGAATTCTACCCAAGCTTTCTTGCAGCCAAAGAAAAGCAGAGTTCATCTGTGTTTGTCCGACTCATTGCTCTCCTCTCAACACTGCCCTTCTCTCCTCAGTATCGCCACTCCAGTGGAGGACTTAATGGAAATGGATATGAGCCCCCTCTGGCCCCAGAATTTCCTCTTTGGTTGTGAACTAAAGGCTGACAAAGATTATCATTTTAAGGTAGATAATGATGAAAATGAGCTCCAGTTGTCCTTGAAGACTGTGAGTTTAGGGGCTGGTGCAAAAGATGAACTGCATATTGTTAAAGCAGAGGCACTGAACTATGAAGGCAATCCAATTAAAGTAACACGGACATCTTTGAAAATGTCTGTGCAGCCTACAATTTCTCTAGGTGGCTTTGAGATTACACCACCAGCAGTTTTGCGGTTGAAATGTGGTTCGGAGCCTGTATATGTGAGTGGCCAGCACCTAAGTAGCCCTGGAGGAAGATGCAGAATCAGATGATGAAGAGGAAGATGATATGAAACGCTTAAATATGTCTGGCAAATGATCTGCTCCTGGAGTTGGTAGCAAGGTTCCACAGAAAAAAGTAAAACTGTCTGAAGAAGATGAAGATGATGATGAAGAAGATGATGACTTTGAAGATGAGGAAAGTGAAGAAAAGACCCCTCCAGTGAAAAAATCTGCTCATGATGCTGTAGCAAAAAATGCACAAAAATCAAACCAGAATGGAAAAGATTCAAAGCCATCCACAACAAATCAAAAGGTCAAGAATCCTTCAAAAAGCAAGACAAGACTCCCAAAGGACCTACTTCTCTAGAGGATATTAAAGCAAAAATGCAGGCAAGTATTGAAAAGGGTGGTTCCCTCCCAAAAGTGGAAGGCAAATTCATCAGCTATGTAAAGAATTGCTTCCGGATGTCTGATCAGGAGGCTATTCAAGATCTCTGGCTGTGGAAGAAATCTCTTTAAGGAAAAAGTTTGAACAGTTTGTTTGTTGGGGGTGTAAGCTCAGTTTTCACATGGACAGTCTTGGGCAGGTAAAAGTGGGGACTTCTAAACCTCAGAGTTCTCACGAGGCCCCCCAGGGAACAGCTGGGGATTGAGGTGTGAAACACGGGCTATCTTGTGTATTTCCACCTCTTCTCAGTGGGAAACTTGCTGGGGAGAGCATCCCACCCTTGTGATTGGTCTGTGGTCTGAGCACACCTGTTGTTAATTAGCTAGGGGCTGAGAGCAGGCACGGTATTCACGTGCAAACTATGCGGTGGGAGAGCTTAAGTAGGGACAGGAAAGCCTGAAGGTGCTCTTCTTGCTGTGGGGCCCTTAGAGGGAAGAGGGTCCCTCCCCTCTTCTGCTCCCATCCTCTTGCTGTATGATCCTTGCCCCTTGGGAGGAGGAGGATTCCTTTCTCCTGAGGAAGAACTCACCCTGCATATGGATATGTAACTAAGACCCTGAATAAAGCCTAACCCTTGTTTGACTCTGGAAAGTCTCTTCTCTCAATACGTTTATCCGGTTGGCCACCGAAGACCTGGATGAAAGGTAAGAAGACTCGGGTAGCCCATCGGCCTCTAGGCTGAACATTTGTTAAAATTTTCCATCTTATTTCTGTAACAGTTGATATCTGGTTATCCTTTTTATAATGCAGAGTAAGAACTTTCCCTACCATGTCTGATAAATGTCATCCAGATCACTTTGCCAAGAATGTGTTGTCCAAAATGCCTGTTTAGTTTTCAAAGATGGAACTCCACCCTTTGCTTCATTTAAGTATGTATGGAACGTTATGTTAGGGCATAGCAGTAGTGGTGGTCATACAAATGGAAATGAAGGGGAGACAAAAGTATACATGTAAATTCAGTATTTTAATAAAAAAAGAAAAGAAAAACAGAGTTCATTAAGGATCTGCCATATTGGGTCGACTCTTGGAATCTGAACATAAGCTAGACTCTAGATATCTGAGTATTTGTGACACTTGTATTGGCAAGCAGTCAAAATGAATCTGAGCACTTTCAAGGAGGCAAGATGGATCTTACATACGGAAAGACTACCAGAGATCTACAGTCAGCCAAATAGTCTGGAGTCACTGGAAGGGGAGGGGGGGATCTAGGAAGGGTCTTGATGGGAGTGACCAGCAAGTAGCCTGAGGTGACTAGAGGTCAGGTATCAGGAACCAAGAGAATGGGATTTTGATAGGATCAAGGGTGGAAGTAGCCTGACTTAATCTGGAGATAACAGAAATTTGGGTTTAGTGTTAATGAAAAGCTTGTGGCCCCTAACAACCTCAGATCTAGTGGGAAGATCCAAGGAGAGTTCCAAGGGGCACCCAGACTCATCACTCCCTCTTCTCCATTCATTTTTGTGTGATTTTTTAACTTCTTGCTCCCAGTGTTTCAGAAAACATAAGATTTCTGACAGGGCAAAGAACTCTATTCTTCCAAGTTTTCTAACTCATGAGATCTAACAGAAGCTACATTAGGGTGACCTAAAGTTCATTATGCCAATCCACATGATACCAGGGACCATGCCTCATTGGGAAGACACTAGTCTCAACTGATAAGTTAGCAGTATGATAGGTTATTCCTATCTAGACAAGATGAATATCCCCCAGGAGAATTTTCCAGAATACTTGCTACTCAGAACAATAGGAGGACAATTGAGGTAACTGAGACCCAAATTTCTAGCTTTCGATTCCTGAGCACACTGACCATAGCCTCCAACTAGTCTAGGAGCAAAAGATAGAGTCCCTTCTTATGTTTTCTCTTTTGATTTTGCTGGTCACAGCAGTATCTCCAAGTACTGCCATCCTGAAAGAACAATGCAGAATAGTAATTTTAGATGAAACCACTTAATTAGAAGCACCAATGAAACACACAAGGAGAACATTTTTGCCTCAAAACATGCCTTGTGCTTGGGAGAAGGACATGGGGAGAGGTTCAGTAGGTATCCCAGCATTATTCTTCTCGCTATCCAAGGTTGCAATGTCTTATTGGGTTTTCCCTGGATGGGTTAGGGTCATTCTGAACATGCACAAAGGGTAATTGAAAAGTCATGTTTTGAAGAAATGATTTTTGTAACCAATCCCCTACACACCCAGGGAAGAAAGAAAGAAGATATAGACCTAGAATTTACAAATCCTTATTTGTTGTGATAAAAAGTTTGAGACATCCAATTTCTGGGTAATTAATCATTTTATTCATTATGCCTAGTGAATATTTAATAAAAGGATGGTCACTTAGTCTTCTCTTGTAACCAAAGACCCTTCCTGAAGGGCTCTTGACACTTCTATACCCTTGGAACAGTGGGTAACCCTGACAGGAAGCAATCAGCTCTGATTGGTTTAACAGTTAATGAGAGAATGACTACTGTAATGAGAGATGGGCCTATTCTAACGAGGATCTGGGGAAATGTGACTTTAATCATGTCACTCTTACTACCAGAACACTCCCAGTCCTGGGCAATCTAGACAAGGGATCTACCTTCCTCCCATCCAAGCCTGAGTAGAATACAATGTAGAGGAATCCACCTAGATTAGATTTTCCTTTGTAAGAAAATCCTACCTAATTGGGTAGGATAACAATTCTACTCAGATAAGATGGTCTAGGTGGACTAAATTGTCGTGCAAGGTCAGTAATATCCTTCAAAGACTGGTTGTATTAATCTACAGGGGTTTATTCATGAATGAGGAAATAGAAAAAAATCATCTCAATTAATGAATTAGTTATTAATATAAGAAATAATAACTTCTCTCAGTAATCAGTATAGTAGGTCTTGGAATGACTGAAGAGGAGATGTACTGCTCCTCAGGTCAGGTTCCTGTGTTAAGGTTTCCAACGTTAATTTGAAATTATAGAAAGAAAAAGGATGGAGGGAGAAGGTGACAACAATTCAGGCAACTCCTATGAGTTTTGGAAGGGTGTTGCAACTCCAAAGGTGATTTTTCCACCGACTCCCTTGCCATTAGTCTCAGATCAAGTGGGAGGGAGAGGTAGAAGAAGGAGGAAAGGATAAATTTTTCCTATTAGTCCTAGATGTTAGCACCATCCTGGCAACACCACTGCTGGCTAGTGTGTGTAGAAGAAATGACTTTGCTCTTTGGGTGAGAAAAAGAGTTTTTGCTCAGAATTTTATAACTTTACTTTGGGATTCCACAAAAGAATGGAAATTGTCACAAATTGAATAAGAGGAGGAATTTTACTACTTCTTAAAGAGGCCTATTCACTCAATGGGCCTTACCTCCCTCTAAGTGAGTACCTGAAAATACCAGCCTAAAAGTTCAAGGTCTCCCATTATATCCTGGGCCATTTCCAGTCATCCTGATGAATAGATATTCATCACTGGTCACTGGATCCAGATGGCTCAGAAGGAGAAAGTAAGGTTGGTGACTCCCTCATTC
Organism: Notamacropus eugenii; assembly: GCF_028372415.1. NCBI lineage: Eukaryota > Metazoa > Chordata > Mammalia > Diprotodontia > Macropodidae > Notamacropus > Notamacropus eugenii. The sequence continues at coordinate 324,770,626 of NC_092876.1, forward strand.
AAAACAAAGTCAAGTGCAAGTCATGTCATCGTTTCTCTGATCTCATGGTTTTCTTTCAAAATTAAGGATGAACACAGCAGAAGAAGTCTCAGCTTTATAATATTGCTACACAAGCAAACATAAGTTTTCTAGCAAGTAATATAGATTTGTTTACATTTACAAAAGATGACTGGGACTTCCACTTTCAAAAATCCTAAATAGTAAACATTCTTATAGATGTTATAAACAATTGTGTGGTGCTTCCAAGTAATAGCTTAACCTTTTTCCTGTCTCTTTCTCCTTCCCCCCATGCAAGTTAGACTAGTTCTTCCTTTAAAAGTTATTGAAAATTGACTTGAGTTTTAATTGCTCAGTTAACTAAAGGCTCAGGCTACTGATACCACTTCATGGTCTCCTGAGGACAAAAGAGCCAAAAGAAATTCCAGGTACCCACTGATGCTTGGCTGATAGAGTGTGATGAACAAGTCAGACCAGGGAGTTGTGCGCAGCTGAATCAGTTCTGAGGGTATCTTCAATGCATGTCCTTATTGAATTGTCCTTGTCAAACCCCAGTATTAATTGTGAACCCCAAAACCCCAAACCACAGTTTGTTCCTAGATAGAGACAAACTGTTAGGTCAGGTTAATCTTTCTGTTTCTTTCAAGCTGACGACATGCTTTGCATGGGAGTTATAGTCCAGAAGTAGGCATCATAAGGGGTCCAGTCCAGAACTGGCCTGACTTGGGATTTTGGAGTACAGGGTTATATATATTTCCAACATGGGCTGATATTACCTGCCATCATTCTACCTCTTGGACAGAAGAAATACCTGTTCCATCAGACCTTTCACCATACCAGTCCACTTCCAGTCTTGGGCTATCCAGGCAGAAGGAGTTAACTTCACCCAAGCCTGAGCAGATTTAAATCAGTTCAGGCCTGGTTTGGAGTTTGAGCAGGATAAGAAGATTCAATGCCATCTCATCATCAGTAATGTCCTTCTAAAGGAGAGAATGAATTTGAACGGGGAAGGGTTGGGGGCGGGGGGTGGAACTCTGGGTCTCCAAGCTACTGATTACTAAGATTTAAAATCATTTTTCACTTCCTCTTGCTCTGGCTAAGTCAATCCCTTTTTGTAACCAGGGAATGATATACAAGTGTCTCATTTCAATCTTATATCAAGAGCAAACTTCCTAAATGAACTGAAGCTATTCCATAGGTAAGCTGTTGATGGTGCCCAGCACCAATAACTTACTTCAATACAAAGTTATGCTCACTAACTCATTAAGGGAAGGCAAAGGGGGTGAGGGTGGGAGGGGATAGATAGAAGAGCAACTATTTTGCAGTCCACTGGACTCATGACTGCTGGTTGAAAATTCTTGAGTGAGGGAGAACAGAATAGTTTTTTATTTTCCTTTTAGTCTTCTAGTTAGAAATTACCAAGTCAGGTCAAAGTGCCTCTTTGAAGGCTGGAATTATCTGACACTCCCTTGGCCTTCATTGGTCCAGTACGCTGTTTCTTTGTTGTTCTCTAGAATATAGCACTGAAAATAGCTGGCCAGTTCCAAAGTCAGGGAGAAGTGCTTCCCTTTCTGGAGGAAAATGATTAATCAAATAGTTTTCATCTTCCTCAAGACCCGCTAAAATTACAAAGTTGGCAATTCAGGAACAGAATTCACCAAACTAAAAATAAAGCCAGAAATTCAGGAATGCTTTAAAGAAGACTGGCTAGATGTCAAAGAGAAGTTAGAACAGAGCCATCTAAAATGAGATAAGGTGCTGAAGATGGATGTAGGTTCTACAGAACTAGATGGTCTAGAGATGAATAAAAGCTTGTTGGTACAGCAAAGGGCACTGAGACCAAGCACATGTCTGCAGAGAATAAACTGCAAAATCAAGACAGCACATATATGAAAATAGTACAACATGGGAAAAATGCAAGTTATTGATCAATCCTATATAACAGCAAATGCAATTTGAGAATATCACAGAAATAATAATTTCTGAGTCATGAACCCACAAGAGTAATAGGTATCCAGTTTTTTAAAGTCAATCAAGTAAAAAAAGATATGAAATGAAGATAACAAATATATACCATAAGTATATAGCCTTAATATTTAAAATATAAAAGATAATTAAATCTAATAATAAATGATATGATATAATAAAATGATAGTTAAATGTAAAATATGATTAATAAAGCCATTTCATTTAAGATATATAAGATATATGACCATAAATAATAAATCAATATTGCCAAGTCAATTCTTCTTTGGTAAAATTCAAGTTCTATATTTCCTATGTGGTTATCAAACTGGCTCACTTTGAAAATCTGCAATAATACATATCTATATTCAATGTATCAATGTCTTGACCCTAATGTAGACAAACAACAACTTTTGATGCTTGGATTTTTTGCTTATTCTGGAAGTCTCCAAGGCCACCTATTTTGGGATGGAATTGTCACATGGATGATTGTGACTGTCATGGTTTGAAATCACACCAAAGAAGAGCAAAATCACATCTTCTACCTAGGCCTTAAACTATCTAGTGAACATGAACCTCAGCTGCTCTAAAGGCTCTTCCCCAGTTGGTCCAGTATGCACTTGTGTTTATTGGTTATGGTGCTACTTAAATAGTGCCACAGTATGGAAGGCACATTCTCATTATATGCCCTGCACCTAAGAAAACATTTATCACCCTAATCAAAATGCTATCCATCACTTAAAGGGCCACCATCTACTCTCATACAGTGTGCAAAATTTCCATTTTCAAAAAAGTATACTCTCACTTTTCAAAAAAGTTAAGAAGTCAAAGTAACATACATACCTTTCTTTGGTTTATTAATCACTTTTTTCCTTGGGAATCACTCATTTTAATGAGTGTTCCTCTCCTGGGAACCAAAAGATATCTTTTATGTCAAGTCCTGGGAAGATGTGTTCAAATGTGAGGCAGTATTGCTGCTTCTATGGTGAAAAGGAACCTTCCTTTTAAAACCTGGGAAGACATATGAAGTGATATGAAGCCCAGTGAGCAGAACCAGGAGAAAACTACACACAGTAACAGCAATATAACAATCAACTGTGAATAACTTGGTTGTTCTGATCAATACAATGACCTAAGACAATTCTGAAGGACTTATGATGAAAAATGCTACTCAATTTTTGAAACACTTTGTATTTATATGAAATTATATTTAATTTATTAGGAAAAAAATTTTTTTTTCTGTTTACTGGAGATGTGGACATCTGGGTTAGAAGTTGTCAGTTCCTTATCTTTTTTATGATGAGTTTCCAAAACCATCATAATGTTCTTTGAGAGGTTTATAAGCAAGTTATGAGAGGCAAATAAGTGAAAGTGAAAGTTTTTGTTTTTAATAAATACTGCGGTGCTGCTTAAATGAGACCACTTAGCTTTTCTGTTTGATTCCCAAGTAATGTGTTACTACAGAAAAGGTCATGAACTAAGATATCCAACAACATTTATGGCCTAACTTTGTAAATAAATGATACAAAAATTTAAAAAGAACTGGTAAAGTCTGAATGAAGACAAGCATATTTCACTTTCCCTGTTTTTCTTTTTGCTTCTTGTTTGGCAACATGGCTAATATGTAAATGTTTTTTATGATTTCATAGGTATAACTGATAGTACATTTCTTACCTTCTCAATGCACGGGAGAAGGGTGGGAGAAAAGAAAAGAATTCAGAAAAAGTTAAATTACTTTTAAAAATCAATAAACAATTGATTTATTATTTTTAAAAGGTGATTCAACTATGGAGATCATGTTTCATTCTTTTTTATTGCCTCCCAAAAAGTTGATGGGGAAAGTGATCCACATTTATAGACCTCAAAAATCTCACTCCTTGTGAGAGAAATTATTGACTAATTATTAATTTGTGATCTATCGCCTACTTCCTATTTTTGTTAAGACCCCACTCCTGAAAATGTTAGTCAGTCCCTGAAGGGTGTAACTGTATAAACTAATCTTCTCCCAGCCCCAAGGCATCTACCTGGGAAAGGTCCCTTACTTTTTGTTTACGCTATAAACAAAATTGAGCCTCAGCAGCTAGATCTTTTTTTTCTGGACTTCTCTGCCCTTTATCTACTCCATTAGAGTTTAATCTCCTGAAGGACAAAACTAGTCAGCAGAGGTCCAGATGGAAATAGCTTCCCCAGTCCAGATGCCTTTGGGCTGCTGAGTCTCATGATCAAGCCACATTTTCTCAGCAGAAGCTGAAGACTTTTAGCTCACTTCCTCATCAAATGTCCACCAATTAGGGTTGAGTTTCACTTGTCAGAGGCATTCCCTGTGGGAAGGTACATACACCTGATTTAAGGTTTTTCAAAGTCTCCCCTGTCATCTTTGGTCATTGAGAGAAACCACTGACCATCAATTAATTGATTATTGGCTAGCCTAATAAATTGACCATTGATTACCTGGAAACTCTGTCTTGGAGGTTTTATCATGACACTTGGTATACCTGTGACTGACAGCAGACATCTCAAATGGTATAGTGCCAACACAATATTCACAGCACTCATGGTGGCCATAAATATGCCAGCAAAATTCTGAATTGCAAATTCAACAGACTCTCCCTCCACATGGAAGACAGAACTAAAACATTTATTGAGACACCAGAAAGCCAAATCCATCATTGTAACAAAAATCTGTACACAATAACAATGCAGAGGACAACACCATTCCCAAGCCTTCCTTCCCTCCCACCCCCACCCCCAGGCTTTTCACAAGTAGGCGCCCTTAAATAAAATCACAAACTCTCTCAGTCACACTAGCCAGCTGCTGGCTTGCCTGAATCCTTCCTAGCTCTGACTGTTCTCTCCAATTTCCTCTCAGTTCTGTTCTAGTTCCTGTTTCAACCTTCCTACTCCACCCCTTCAGCAAACTCCTCTCTCCTCCCCTGAAGGTCACATAGGTCTATTAATGAATGGGAAAGATCTTCCCATTTAAACTACTATTACAAATAGTGACAATAAGTTAACACAAACACGACCTCCATTTTGTAGGGTAGGGATAGTGGATCTTCAATGGCCTTCTGGGAGAGATGTAATTACATCTTGCTTAGCTGGTAGGTTTAGCCAGGAAACTGCAATTGCACTATTATTTAAATGCAATGAAGTGCTTATGTTAAATGAATATATTGATAGCATCAATTTCATTTATTTATTTATTTGACTAGACAGGCCTGGCCTGACTGCTTAATCAGGTCTGATTCTCCCATTATTTCTGTCATGGCATCATTAGCTTCTTTAGCAATATGGTGCCCTGCGTTCATTCTCAAATAGCCTTATGAGGGATATTAAATAATCTGGAAATTATATTCTTTTGAACACCAACAGTAACATTTCTTGTCAGTCTCTTGATATTAAATTGAATACCACCCCCTTGAGGAAGTTATCTTTAATTATAGTGTCAAGCATCTAAGAAAATGAAGAGCCTGGAAGACTGTGTGGGCCAAGACATCTCTTCTGTGCTCATACCACCGCTCCCCAAGTCCATTCTAGTATTAGGCTCAGCCTGAATTATTAGTTCCAAACTGACCCCTGCTCATACAGCCATGCTCAGAGTAAAACATTATTTTGAATAAAAGTCATCCTGGTACAGTCTGCGGAGGATCTCAATGTATCTTCAGTGCATGCCTGTTTGTTTCAGTGGCACTGATCCAAACGCTTCAGTCAGATTCCACCAAGCCTCCCTACATAACTGTTGCCCATGGATGACATAGCAGATATCAGTGATGACAAAATATTACAATATATTTAGAACAATCAACTGGCAGGAAACCATTCTGGGATTTGATGACCTAGAGACCGTCTCTAAAACTCTAGCCACTTGGTCTGGACTGAAGTATATAGCTCTGTTCAAGTGGTTCCTAAGGAAAAACAAAACAACAAAATGGAAAGGCTGCTGGAAAGGCTACTGGCCGTCAAGCTGTGGGTAAGTTTTTTGGCATTTCTTTTTCATTTCATTTTCCACTACCTAAGCTTCTCTTGTTGCATCACCCACACGTACTCCTCCGAGTATGTATGCAATTGTTGAGAGTCGTTCCAGCTGTGTGCGACTCTTGGTGACCCCCATTTGTGGTTTTCTTGGCAAAGTTACTAAAACTACTAGAACACTTTGCCCTTGCTTTAGCTCATGAACTTGGAACACGGGAAGACGAGCGTTTTTTTATTCCAAGCCCACTGCTCTATCCATTGCCTCACTGTAGCTGCTCCAGCGAAGGACCAGATAACTAAGTAAAGATCAATCTGTTCCACAGCTTCTCCTCCACCAAGTTTGCTGTTAGGTCGTTTTTCAAACCTATTTGGTCAGTACCCTCTCTGAAGTTACTTTGGCAAAAAAGTGACAAGTCCTTCCTTGCCTCGACTTCTGAACAACACGAAAACAACAGCAAAAAAGCAGCAGGAGATCAAGCAGGGAAACTAGGTGGTGAAAGTGTTGAGCCAAAACACAGCTCCGGAAAAACAGCACCAGCACAACCACCGCGCGTTGAAAAACCGCTTAATCGGCCTGCATCACGTGCCGAAAGCAACCCAACAGAAGCCCACGCCACTCCCCTCAAAAAAGCGGCGTTGTCTCCGTTACGTAATAAGCCCGGAAAACACAGACACGTTGCTAAACTCAGTGATCCATCTGGGGGAAAAAAAACAAGCAAAACACTGAAACACTCTACGCCCTCAGTCTGTTATTCGAAACGCATTTTTCTCCCAGAGGGAGGTGCACCGTTCCCGGAAGTACTGCAATACCGGGTCGATGCGTGGAGTGGACGGAGCAAGCTCCTATTCCATCTCCCTGTTCCAAAAATCCATTTAATATATTGTCCTCGGATAGAGGACGTATCAGATATTAAACTGATAAGAACAGATACTACACTTGATCTTAGCCAAAAGGCCGAGAAGCGATAAAGCACCCCGCCAACGCTCCCCTGCCCCTTCGCAACAACAACACTTTACACACGCGGCGACCAGCAAACAGTGCACCAAGCCTCGCCCTCCTCCCCTACCTCCCGCACCCCAACAGCCAGCTCACACGCCAGCTCTGCCCCTCTGTACAACCACACGGCCGCCGAAAAACACAACGCAAAGCGGACCTTTACCACATTTTAGCACTTTCTTCGCGCAAGAAGACCCTTTCCTGCCACCCAGAAAACCTTGCCTACTAGGCAACTCGTCATTTGCATAGTCCTCCCCACTTACCCGCCCAGCCGACCAATGGCTTTCCTGCAGGGGGTGCGAAGGCGCGGAGGATGCGCCCGGAGCCCGGAAATTTCTTGGACACACCTATGAGCTCCTTCCTTTCCCTCTCCTCCTCCCCCGCCTCTGCGTGCCACCCAGAAACCCCACGTCGCCGGCGGTGGAAGCGGGGCGCCCTGATCGCCTTCGTGGGGAACTTCAGGGACCCCCTAGGTGACTGGCTTCCTGAGCGCCGCAGCCCCTTGTCCGAGCCCTGAGCGATAGAAAAGGATGGAAAAGAAAGATGGCATTTTCAACGGGGTGGGATGCTCCCGGGCAGGAACCCAGGAGGATGGGGAGCAAGCTAGCCAGACCATCTCCCCCTTCCCAAAACCCCCTTCACGGCTACAACTCGCCTGCTTGGCCTCGCAGAGTTTTTCAGTCGGTAACGACACATAGACAGAATGGGTTCAGAAATGCCTTGGAAAACGTCCCAGTCAAGTCTTAACCAAAAATCTGTAATCAAAACACATGGAACATATGCCAACCGCACGCAGACCTTCGACCCACATATCCCAACTACCTGGGTAGCAAAGCAAATCACCAGTTTTTAAAATTCTGCATTTCGGCCAGGGAGCCAGGAGCGTCAGCCACTGTGGTCAGATCATCTTTGTACATACTGGGGGGACTCTGTACAAAATAACTTTGTTACGTTTCCATTCCCTCCTTCGGTCCTCATCAAGGCGTGGTCGGTCAGCTCCAGCGTTAAGTTAAAAAGTCTAGAAAGCTTCATAGAACCTTGCCTGGAATTTGCATTGCTTCACAGAGCACCGTGTATAAGTTGATAAGGAATGTGATTGCTTTTTATGAATGATAGCTTGTCCTTACCGTCAATAAAATTGTTATCTGTGGTGCATTCCAAAGCGTCTGATCTCTGATGTTCTGTACCCCAGTTCTCCATTGGACTAGGTTGGGTGTGACTCAGGCCAGGTCTCCACTAGTTTCTCTTGGATTTAAGATCGAAATGGGACACTTGCAGGTCACTCCATAGTTAAGAAAAGGAGATCAACTTGGTCACCGCAGGAGGACAATTCAATAAGGACATGCATTGAGGATACCCAGAGTGGATTCAGCAGAGCAAAGCTCTCCTGGCTGAGCTGCCCAGCATGATCTCTGACCAAGTATTAATGGGCGCCTGAAAATCTTAGCTGTTTTTGTACTCAGGATGCTAAGAAATGATGTTGAAGATGTAAGTTTTTCAGAAGCCACAGAACAATGGAGTGGAGATTTCTGTTCCAGAGAGACCTGAAAAACTGACACAAGGGGTCCATCGCGCACGGGACCCGGAGCAGAGCCCAGCCCTGCCTTGGCTGGCACCAAGAGGAGCAGATCCCAGCAGGCTCCAGGGACAGAATCTCCAGCAGCCACGAGGGTCCCTGCACCCACAGGCGCCAAAGGTCAGTGAGAGAGTCTTTTCAGCTCGAGGAGAGGGGAGCAGGGTGTCCCCATAACTCAGGCCCCCTCGGGAGGCAGCAGCAGAGGTGGCAGCGGACAGGGGCTCCCAAAGCAGGCAGGAGCCTGGATCCATTGTTGAAGGCCTCCCCATAAACCCCGAGAGGGAACTGAGCCCCATGTGGTGGCCCTGAGAAAACCAATTAGAACAGGTTTACCTGACAAAATGGGAAATCATAAACCCTGAAGTTTCCATTTTGATCAAGGAGAAGCAAAAGCCTTGCAGTGAATTTCATTTGTATAAGAAAACATGTTAATTTGCGAAGGGAAAATACAGTGGAATAAAGAAAACTAGTTTTCAAGATGGATTGGGATTTAGAAATAAAGATGTGAGGGACTGAAAAAGTTAACAGTGAAGGAAAGTGAAACATTGAATCAGTGGGACTACAGAGAAGGGTATGATAGGAGCAGCATTTTTCTGCTTATTTTAGGGTTCATAAAAAGTAATGAAAAAGTAAAATTGAACAGATTTTCCTCTTCAGAAAGTGTTCTACCTTTAGTAACAAGGAATTACTTTCTAAAGTAGAAAGAAAGAGGCCATAGAGATACAATTTACAGATCCCAGCAAAGTTTATTGAAGGTTTTCTTTTCATAGCCAATATAGTAGGTGTTAGGCAGATGGCCAAGTAGATAAGAGTGCCAGGCCTGGAATCAGGAAGACTTCAGTAAGTTTAAATCTGGCCCCAGACATTTACTAGCTGTGTGATCATGGGCAAGTCATTTAACCCTATTTGCCTCAGTTTCCTCATCTGTTAAATGAGCTCTGGATGTAAATGGCAAACCACTCCAGTGTCTTTGCTGAGAGAAATGGTTATTACTAACCAATATCTTGGAGTGATTCAGAGCTCTCCCCTTCTTCCAAATTCCTGATTTTAAGTTCAGTCTCTTGAAGGACATTGCTGATAATGAGACCGAATTAGCTCTCCTTGATCTTGATCTGACTCCACCCAGTTTCACAAGGAATTTAATCTAAAGTGGGGAAGCCCACTGCGTTCTACTCTAGTTTGGGGAGTGATTGATCCTTTTGCCTAGCTATGGGAAGTTTGAATATAGAGATATTTTCAACACCCTATATTCTCAACCCTTCCTTATATGCACTTTTAAATGTATATAAAACTGTGAGCCTGCACTAGGCTTGTCTTTGGTCTAAGGGAGACAACCAAATAACTATCCTTTTATTAATAATATACTGGCCTATTAATATAATTATAAAATTACCCAGAAACTCTTGAACCTTTTTAATTTTCACATTGCCAAGAAATCCCCAAAAGAGATCATAAAGAGCCAAATACAACGGAAACAAATGAAGAACAAATAGTAGGTCTTGGGATGGTGGAAGAAAAAATAGGCCTGACTATTCCTCAGCCTACACTTTTGTATTAGAGTTCTACAAACTATTTTGGATTATAAAAACGAAGGGGTGAGGTGAGGGAAGAAGACCACCATATCCCAAAGTGCTAAGGGGGGTGGATTTATGTGGAAAGAGTCTTGGAAGGGTGTTAAACATCAAAGCTCCTTGGGCAAAGCAGAAGGCTATAGACTCAGATCTGCAAGTAGAGGAGGGTGAGGGAGGGAGAAAAGGAAGTAAAATCATTTCTGTAAATCCTACACCTCGGTATTCCCACCTTGGTCACACCTTTGCTGGCTAGCGTATGAGGGAAGAGTGACTTGCTTTTAACAAATTTTTGTTCAGAATTTGTCTTTCCTTTGGAATTCTATGTAGGAATATAGACTGGATCAGAAAAGATTCTTTACAAGGATTCTAACATTAAACAGAAGAGGCCTCAATTTAATAATATTGCTACATGATAATCATTTAATCTCATTTTTGGATCTTAATAAGGGCCAGAGCCTGACCTAACCAACCAGAAGAGCCTGGACCTAACAGTCTCTGTTCTCTGATGTCAACAAGGACAGATGGGGTTGACTTAGCATTCTTTATGAGACCCTGAACCTGAGACACTACCTTGAATAATGGGACTCTTTCTGTATCTTAATATTTTGTTGACATGGTATGGCATGTTAGTGGTAAAGAAAACACAGATATCCAGGGTCATAATTTCAATTTAAACTTTCCCAGTCTCTTATCTCATTGTATTTACAACTTAATAAATTAAGAAAATTCCTTTCATAAATCTGAGAGACATCCGGGGATTGTCCTAAAACAGATTTAAACCTGGCTATCCTTGTATCATAAAGTAAGAAGTTTTCTTCTGGCTCTATGATCATGCATCTGCTAGGTTTATGGGAATAAACAATATGAATTTAGCCTGTTTGCCTCTTTTAACCAAACTTTCAGGTCAACATACATGAGGAAGAACATGCTCTCTAGGAAGGAATCTGTTACTGTTTACAGACGATGGCTGAGAATTCTACTTACTAAAGTCATAAAAAGCAAATCTATTCTTACAAATATTATGGAATGATATGTGGGGGATATAATCCCCTAACCTTGTCCCTGCCACCACTGTCATTACCCCACATCTTCCCCGCCCCCGCCCCATGTAAGTTAGGTTGGTTTTTCTTATAAAATATTGAAAATATCCTCCTACCTTGAGTGCCTCAGAGGATTAAAAACTTGCATTTTCTTTTTTTTAAAATTTATTTAACTTTTAACATTCATTTTCACAAAATTTTGGGTTCCAAATTTTCTCCCCATTTGTCCCCTCCCCCCACCCCAAAACACCAAGCATTCTTATTGCCCCTATCACCAATCTGCCCTCCCTTCTATCATCCTTCCCTTCCCTTGTCCCCATCTTCTCTTTTGTCCTGTAGGGCCAGATAACTTTCTATAACCAATTACCTGTATTTCTTATTTCCTAGTGGCAAGAACAGTACTCGACAGTTGTTCCTAAAATTTGAGTTTCAACTTCTCTTCATCCCTCCCTCCTCACCCATTCCCTCTGGGAAGGCAAGCAATTCAATATAGGCCATATCTGTGTAATTTTGCAAATGACTTTCATAATAGTCGTGTTGTGTAAGACTAACTATATTTCCCTCCATCCTATCCCACCCCCCATTGCTTCTGTTCTCTCTTTTGATCCTATCCCTCCCCAAGAGTGTTGACTTCAGATTGCTCCCTCCTCCCATTGCCCTCCCTTCCATCATCCCCCCCACCCTCCTTATCCCCTTCTCCCCCACTTTCCTGTATTGTAAGATAGGTTTTCATACCAAAATGAGTGTGCATTTTATTCCTTCCTTTAGTCAAATGTGATGAGAGTAAATTTCATGTTTTTCTCTCACCTCCCCTCTTTTTCCCTCCACTAAAAAGTCTTTTCCCTGCCTCTTTTATGAGAGATAATTTGCCCCATTCCATTTCTCCCTTTCTCCTCCCAATATATTTCTCTCTCACCACTTAATTTCATTTTTTTAAGATGTGATCCCGTCCTATTCAATTCACTCTGTGCTCTGTGTGTGTGTGTGTGTGTGTGTGTGTGTGTGTGTGTGTGTAACCCCAGCAACTACCCAGATACTGAAAAGTTTCAAGAGTTACAAATATTGTCTTTCCATGTAGGAATGTAAACAGTTCAACTTTAGTAAGTCCCTTATGACTTCTCTTTGCTGGTGTATTTTTCAAGGTGTTATTTTCTTCAGCATTTTTTTGGGTCTCCTTTAGCAAGGTGTTGACCTGCTTTTCATGCTTTTCTTGCATTTCTTTCATTTCTCTTCCAGTTTTTCCTCCACCTCTCTAACTTGATTTTCAAAGTCCTTTTTGAGCTCTTCCATGGCCTGAGCCCATTGAATATTTATTTGGGATGTTTGGGATACAGAAGCCTTGACTTCTGTGTCTTTCCCTGATGGTAAGCATTGTTCTTCCTCATCTGAAAGGATGGGAGGAGATATCTGTTCACTAAGAAAGTAACCTTCTATGGTCTTATTTTCTTTTTCCCCCTTTTCTGGGCATTTTCCCAGCCACATACTTGACTTCTGAGTTTCCTCTCCACACCCATCTGGCCTCCAGATCTGCCCAGCTAGCGCTTGGTGTCTGAGATTCAAATGCTGCTTCCCAGCCTTAGGACTTTGGGCAGGGACAGGGCTGCTATCCAGTGCGAGATTAAGTTCAGTTGCTTAGGTCAGGGCAGGGCCACCACATGGGGCTCAGTTCCCTCTCGGGGTTTATGGGGAGGCCTTCAACAATGGATCCAGGCTCCTGCCTGCTTTGGGAGCCCCTGTCCGCTGCCACCTCTGCTGCTGCCTCCCGAGGGGGCCTGAGTTATGGGGACACCCTGCTCCCCTCTCCTCGAGCTGAAAAGACTCTCTCACTGACCTTTGGCGCCTGTGGGTGCAGGGACCCTCGTGGCTGCTGGAGATTCTGTCCCTGGAGCCTGCTGAGATCTGCTCCTCTTGGTGCCAGCCAAGGCAGGGCTGGGCTCTGCTCCGGGTCCCGTGCGCGATGGACCCCTTGTGTCAGTTTTTCAGGTCTCTCTGGAACAGAAATCTCCACTCCATTGTTCTGTGGCTTCTGAAAAACTTACATCTTCAACATCATTTCTTAGCATCCTGAGTACAAAAACAGCTAAGATTTTCAGGCGCCCATTAATACTTGGTCAGAGATCATGCTGGGCAGCTCAGCCAGGAGAGCTTTGCTCTGCTGAATCCACTCTGGGTATCCTCAATGCATGTCCTTATTGAATTGTCCTCCTGCGGTGACCAAGTTGATCTCCTTTTCTTAACTATGGAGTGACCTGCAAGTGTCCCATTTCGATCTTAAATCCAAGAGAAACTAGTGGAGACCTGGCCTGAGTCACACCCAACCTAGTCCAATGGAGAACTGGGGTACAGAACATCAGAGATCAGACGCTTTGGAATGCACCACAGATAACAATTTTATTGACGGTAAGGACAAGCTATCATTCATAAAAAGCAATCACATTCCTTATCAACTTATACACGGTGCTCTGTGAAGCAATGCAAATTCCAGGCAAGGTTCTATGAAGCTTTCTAGACTTTTTAACTTAACGCTGGAGCTGACCGACCACGCCTTGATGAGGACCGAAGGAGGGAATGGAAACGTAACAAAGTTACTTTGTACAGAGTCCCCCCCAGTATGTACAAAGATGATCTGACCACAGTGGCTGACGCTCCTGGCTCCCTGGCCGAAATGCAGAATTTTAAAAACTGGTGATTTGCTTTGCTACCCAGGTAGTTGGGATATGTGGGTCGAAGGTCTGCGTGCGGTTGGCATATGTTCCATGTGTTTTGATTACAGATTTTTGGTTAAGACTTGACTGGGACGTTTTCCAAGGCATTTCTGAACCCATTCTGTCTATGTGTCGTTACCGACTGAAAAACTCTGCGAGGCCAAGCAGGCGAGTTGTAGCCGTGAAGGGGGTTTTGGGAAGGGGGAGATGGTCTGGCTAGCTTGCTCCCCATCCTCCTGGGTTCCTGCCCGGGAGCATCCCACCCCGTTGAAAATGCCATCTTTCTTTTCCATCCTTTTCTATCGCTCAGGGCTCGGACAAGGGGCTGCGGCGCTCAGGAAGCCAGTCACCTAGGGGGTCCCTGAAGTTCCCCACGAAGGCGATCAGGGCGCCCCGCTTCCACCGCCGGCGACGTGGGGTTTCTGGGTGGCACGCAGAGGCGGGGGAGGAGGAGAGGGAAAGGAAGGAGCTCATAGGTGTGTCCAAGAAATTTCCGGGCTCCGGGCGCATCCTCCGCGCCTTCGCACCCCCTGCAGGAAAGCCATTGGTCGGCTGGGCGGGTAAGTGGGGAGGACTATGCAAATGACGAGTTGCCTAGTAGGCAAGGTTTTCTGGGTGGCAGGAAAGGGTCTTCTTGCGCGAAGAAAGTGCTAAAATGTGGTAAAGGTCCGCTTTGCGTTGTGTTTTTCGGCGGCCGTGTGGTTGTACAGAGGGGCAGAGCTGGCGTGTGAGCTGGCTGTTGGGGTGCGGGAGGTAGGGGAGGAGGGCGAGGCTTGGTGCACTGTTTGCTGGTCGCCGCGTGTGTAAAGTGTTGTTGTTGCGAAGGGGCAGGGGAGCGTTGGCGGGGTGCTTTATCGCTTCTCGGCCTTTTGGCTAAGATCAAGTGTAGTATCTGTTCTTATCAGTTTAATATCTGATACGTCCTCTATCCGAGGACAATATATTAAATGGATTTTTGGAACAGGGAGATGGAATAGGAGCTTGCTCCGTCCACTCCACGCATCGACCCGGTATTGCAGTACTTCCGGGAACGGTGCACCTCCCTCTGGGAGAAAAATGCGTTTCGAATAACAGACTGAGGGCGTAGAGTGTTTCAGTGTTTTGCTTGTTTTTTTTCCCCCAGATGGATCACTGAGTTTAGCAACGTGTCTGTGTTTTCCGGGCTTATTACGTAACGGAGACAACGCCGCTTTTTTGAGGGGAGTGGCGTGGGCTTCTGTTGGGTTGCTTTCGGCACGTGATGCAGGCCGATTAAGCGGTTTTTCAACGCGCGGTGGTTGTGCTGGTGCTGTTTTTCCGGAGCTGTGTTTTGGCTCAACACTTTCACCACCTAGTTTCCCTGCTTGATCTCCTGCTGCTTTTTTGCTGTTGTTTTCGTGTTGTTCAGAAGTCGAGGCAAGGAAGGACTTGTCACTTTTTTGCCAAAGTAACTTCAGAGAGGGTACTGACCAAATAGGTTTGAAAAACGACCTAACAGCAAACTTGGTGGAGGAGAAGCTGTGGAACAGATTGATCTTTACTTAGTTATCTGGTCCTTCGCTGGAGCAGCTACAGTGAGGCAATGGATAGAGCAGTGGGCTTGGAATAAAAAAACGCTCGTCTTCCCGTGTTCCAAGTTCATGAGCTAAAGCAAGGGCAAAGTGTTCTAGTAGTTTTAGTAACTTTGCCAAGAAAACCACAAATGGGGGTCACCAAGAGTCGCACACAGCTGGAACGACTCTCAACAATTGCATACATACTCGGAGGAGTACGTGTGGGTGATGCAACAAGAGAAGCTTAGGTAGTGGAAAATGAAATGAAAAAGAAATGCCAAAAAACTTACCCACAGCTTGACGGCCAGTAGCCTTTCCAGCAGCCTTTCCATTTTGTTGTTTTGTTTTTCCTTAGGAACCACTTGAACAGAGCTATATACTTCAGTCCAGACCAAGTGGCTAGAGTTTTAGAGACGGTCTCTAGGTCATCAAATCCCAGAATGGTTTCCTGCCAGTTGATTGTTCTAAATATATTGTAATATTTTGTCATCACTGATATCTGCTATGTCATCCATGGGCAACAGTTATGTAGGGAGGCTTGGTGGAATCTGACTGAAGCGTTTGGATCAGTGCCACTGAAACAAACAGGCATGCACTGAAGATACATTGAGATCCTCCGCAGACTGTACCAGGATGACTTTTATTCAAAATAATGTTTTACTCTGAGCATGGCTGTATGAGCAGGGGTCAGTTTGGAACTAATAATTCAGGCTGAGCCTAATACTAGAATGGACTTGGGGAGCGGTGGTATGAGCACAGAAGAGATGTCTTGGCCCACACAGTCTTCCAGGCTCTTCATTTTCTTAGATGCTTGACACTATAATTAAAGATAACTTCCTCAAGGGGGTGGTATTCAATTTAATATCAAGAGACTGACAAGAAATGTTACTGTTGGTGTTCAAAAGAATATAATTTCCAGATTATTTAATATCCCTCATAAGGCTATTTGAGAATGAACGCAGGGCACCATATTGCTAAAGAAGCTAATGATGCCATGACAGAAATAATGGGAGAATCAGACCTGATTAAGCAGTCAGGCCAGGCCTGTCTAGTCAAATAAATAAATAAATGAAATTGATGCTATCAATATATTCATTTAACATAAGCACTTCATTGCATTTAAATAATAGTGCAATTGCAGTTTCCTGGCTAAACCTACCAGCTAAGCAAGATGTAATTACATCTCTCCCAGAAGGCCATTGAAGATCCACTATCCCTACCCTACAAAATGGAGGTCGTGTTTGTGTTAACTTATTGTCACTATTTGTAATAGTAGTTTAAATGGGAAGATCTTTCCCATTCATTAATAGACCTATGTGACCTTCAGGGGAGGAGAGAGGAGTTTGCTGAAGGGGTGGAGTAGGAAGGTTGAAACAGGAACTAGAACAGAACTGAGAGGAAATTGGAGAGAACAGTCAGAGCTAGGAAGGATTCAGGCAAGCCAGCAGCTGGCTAGTGTGACTGAGAGAGTTTGTGATTTTATTTAAGGGCGCCTACTTGTGAAAAGCCTGGGGGTGGGGGTGGGAGGGAAGGAAGGCTTGGGAATGGTGTTGTCCTCTGCATTGTTATTGTGTACAGATTTTTGTTACAATGATGGATTTGGCTTTCTGGTGTCTCAATAAATGTTTTAGTTCTGTCTTCCATGTGGAGGGAGAGTCTGTTGAATTTGCAATTCAGAATTTTGCTGGCATATTTATGGCCACCATGAGTGCTGTGAATATTGTGTTGGCACTATACCATTTGAGATGTCTGCTGTCAGTCACAGGTATACCAAGTGTCATGATAAAACCTCCAAGACAGAGTTTCCAGGTAATCAATGGTCAATTTATTAGGCTAGCCAATAATCAATTAATTGATGGTCAGTGGTTTCTCTCAATGACCAAAGATGACAGGGGAGACTTTGAAAAACCTTAAATCAGGTGTATGTACCTTCCCACAGGGAATGCCTCTGACAAGTGAAACTCAACCCTAATTGGTGGACATTTGATGAGGAAGTGAGCTAAAAGTCTTCAGCTTCTGCTGAGAAAATGTGGCTTGATCATGAGACTCAGCAGCCCAAAGGCATCTGGACTGGGGAAGCTATTTCCATCTGGACCTCTGCTGACTAGTTTTGTCCTTCAGGAGATTAAACTCTAATGGAGTAGATAAAGGGCAGAGAAGTCCAGAAAAAAAAGATCTAGCTGCTGAGGCTCAATTTTGTTTATAGCGTAAACAAAAAGTAAGGGACCTTTCCCAGGTAGATGCCTTGGGGCTGGGAGAAGATTAGTTTATACAGTTACACCCTTCAGGGACTGACTAACATTTTCAGGAGTGGGGTCTTAACAAAAATAGGAAGTAGGCGATAGATCACAAATTAATAATTAGTCAATAATTTCTCTCACAAGGAGTGAGATTTTTGAGGTCTATAAATGTGGATCACTTTCCCCATCAACTTTTTGGGAGGCAATAAAAAAGAATGAAACATGATCTCCATAGTTGAATCACCTTTTAAAAATAATAAATCAATTGTTTATTGATTTTTAAAAGTAATTTAACTTTTTCTGAATTCTTTTCTTTTCTCCCACCCTTCTCCCGTGCATTGAGAAGGTAAGAAATGTACTATCAGTTATACCTATGAAATCATAAAAAACATTTACATATTAGCCATGTTGCCAAACAAGAAGCAAAAAGAAAAACAGGGAAAGTGAAATATGCTTGTCTTCATTCAGACTTTACCAGTTCTTTTTAAATTTTTGTATCATTTATTTACAAAGTTAGGCCATAAATGTTGTTGGATATCTTAGTTCATGACCTTTTCTGTAGTAACACATTACTTGGGAATCAAACAGAAAAGCTAAGTGGTCTCATTTAAGCAGCACCGCAGTATTTATTAAAAACAAAAACTTTCACTTTCACTTATTTGCCTCTCATAACTTGCTTATAAACCTCTCAAAGAACATTATGATGGTTTTGGAAACTCATCATAAAAAAGATAAGGAACTGACAACTTCTAACCCAGATGTCCACATCTCCAGTAAACAGAAAAAAAAATTTTTTTCCTAATAAATTAAATATAATTTCATATAAATACAAAGTGTTTCAAAAATTGAGTAGCATTTTTCATCATAAGTCCTTCAGAATTGTCTTAGGTCATTGTATTGATCAGAACAACCAAGTTATTCACAGTTGATTGTTATATTGCTGTTACTGTGTGTAGTTTTCTCCTGGTTCTGCTCACTGGGCTTCATATCACTTCATATGTCTTCCCAGGTTTTAAAAGGAAGGTTCCTTTTCACCATAGAAGCAGCAATACTGCCTCACATTTGAACACATCTTCCCAGGACTTGACATAAAAGATATCTTTTGGTTCCCAGGAGAGGAACACTCATTAAAATGAGTGATTCCCAAGGAAAAAAGTGATTAATAAACCAAAGAAAGGTATGTATGTTACTTTGACTTCTTAACTTTTTTGAAAAGTGAGAGTATACTTTTTTGAAAATGGAAATTTTGCACACTGTATGAGAGTAGATGGTGGCCCTTTAAGTGATGGATAGCATTTTGATTAGGGTGATAAATGTTTTCTTAGGTGCAGGGCATATAATGAGAATGTGCCTTCCATACTGTGGCACTATTTAAGTAGCACCATAACCAATAAACACAAGTGCATACTGGACCAACTGGGGAAGAGCCTTTAGAGCAGCTGAGGTTCATGTTCACTAGATAGTTTAAGGCCTAGGTAGAAGATGTGATTTTGCTCTTCTTTGGTGTGATTTCAAACCATGACAGTCACAATCATCCATGTGACAATTCCATCCCAAAATAGGTGGCCTTGGAGACTTCCAGAATAAGCAAAAAATCCAAGCATCAAAAGTTGTTGTTTGTCTACATTAGGGTCAAGACATTGATACATTGAATATAGATATGTATTATTGCAGATTTTCAAAGTGAGCCAGTTTGATAACCACATAGGAAATATAGAACTTGAATTTTACCAAAGAAGAATTGACTTGGCAATATTGATTTATTATTTATGGTCATATATCTTATATATCTTAAATGAAATGGCTTTATTAATCATATTTTACATTTAACTATCATTTTATTATATCATATCATTTATTATTAGATTTAATTATCTTTTATATTTTAAATATTAAGGCTATATACTTATGGTATATATTTGTTATCTTCATTTCATATCTTTTTTTACTTGATTGACTTTAAAAAACTGGATACCTATTACTCTTGTGGGTTCATGACTCAGAAATTATTATTTCTGTGATATTCTCAAATTGCATTTGCTGTTATATAGGATTGATCAATAACTTGCATTTTTCCCATGTTGTACTATTTTCATATATGTGCTGTCTTGATTTTGCAGTTTATTCTCTGCAGACATGTGCTTGGTCTCAGTGCCCTTTGCTGTACCAACAAGCTTTTATTCATCTCTAGACCATCTAGTTCTGTAGAACCTACATCCATCTTCAGCACCTTATCTCATTTTAGATGGCTCTGTTCTAACTTCTCTTTGACATCTAGCCAGTCTTCTTTAAAGCATTCCTGAATTTCTGGCTTTATTTTTAGTTTGGTGAATTCTGTTCCTGAATTGCCAACTTTGTAATTTTAGCGGGTCTTGAGGAAGATGAAAACTATTTGATTAATCATTTTCCTCCAGAAAGGGAAGCACTTCTCCCTGACTTTGGAACTGGCCAGCTATTTTCAGTGCTATATTCTAGAGAACAACAAAGAAACAGCGTACTGGACCAATGAAGGCCAAGGGAGTGTCAGATAATTCCAGCCTTCAAAGAGGCACTTTGACCTGACTTGGTAATTTCTAACTAGAAGACTAAAAGGAAAATAAAAAACTATTCTGTTCTCCCTCACTCAAGAATTTTCAACCAGCAGTCATGAGTCCAGTGGACTGCAAAATAGTTGCTCTTCTATCTATCCCCTCCCACCCTCACCCCCTTTGCCTTCCCTTAATGAGTTAGTGAGCATAACTTTGTATTGAAGTAAGTTATTGGTGCTGGGCACCATCAACAGCTTACCTATGGAATAGCTTCAGTTCATTTAGGAAGTTTGCTCTTGATATAAGATTGAAATGAGACACTTGTATATCATTCCCTGGTTACAAAAAGGGATTGACTTAGCCAGAGCAAGAGGAAGTGAAAAATGATTTTAAATCTTAGTAATCAGTAGCTTGGAGACCCAGAGTTCCACCCCCCGCCCCCAACCCTTCCCCGTTCAAATTCATTCTCTCCTTTAGAAGGACATTACTGATGATGAGATGGCATTGAATCTTCTTATCCTGCTCAAACTCCAAACCAGGCCTGAACTGATTTAAATCTGCTCAGGCTTGGGTGAAGTTAACTCCTTCTGCCTGGATAGCCCAAGACTGGAAGTGGACTGGTATGGTGAAAGGTCTGATGGAACAGGTATTTCTTCTGTCCAAGAGGTAGAATGATGGCAGGTAATATCAGCCCATGTTGGAAATATATATAACCCTGTACTCCAAAATCCCAAGTCAGGCCAGTTCTGGACTGGACCCCTTATGATGCCTACTTCTGGACTATAACTCCCATGCAAAGCATGTCGTCAGCTTGAAAGAAACAGAAAGATTAACCTGACCTAACAGTTTGTCTCTATCTAGGAACAAACTGTGGTTTGGGGTTTTGGGGTTCACAATTAATACTGGGGTTTGACAAGGACAATTCAATAAGGACATGCATTGAAGATACCCTCAGAACTGATTCAGCTGCGCACAACTCCCTGGTCTGACTTGTTCATCACACTCTATCAGCCAAGCATCAGTGGGTACCTGGAATTTCTTTTGGCTCTTTTGTCCTCAGGAGACCATGAAGTGGTATCAGTAGCCTGAGCCTTTAGTTAACTGAGCAATTAAAACTCAAGTCAATTTTCAATAACTTTTAAAGGAAGAACTAGTCTAACTTGCATGGGGGGAAGGAGAAAGAGACAGGAAAAAGGTTAAGCTATTACTTGGAAGCACCACACAATTGTTTATAACATCTATAAGAATGTTTACTATTTAGGATTTTTGAAAGTGGAAGTCCCAGTCATCTTTTGTAAATGTAAACAAATCTATATTACTTGCTAGAAAACTTATGTTTGCTTGTGTAGCAATATTATAAAGCTGAGACTTCTTCTGCTGTGTTCATCCTTAATTTTGAAAGAAAACCATGAGATCAGAGAAACGATGACATGACTTGCACTTGACTTTGTTTTGAATGAGGGAGTCACCAACCTTACTTTCTCCTTCTGAGCCATCTGGATCCAGTGACCAGTGATGAATATCTATTCATCAGGATGACTGGAAATGGCCCAGGATATAATGGGAGACCTTGAACTTTTAGGCTGGTATTTTCAGGTACTCACTTAGAGGGAGGTAAGGCCCATTGAGTGAATAGGCCTCTTTAAGAAGTAGTAAAATTCCTCCTCTTATTCAATTTGTGACAATTTCCATTCTTTTGTGGAATCCCAAAGTAAAGTTATAAAATTCTGAGCAAAAACTCTTTTTCTCACCCAAAGAGCAAAGTCATTTCTTCTACACACACTAGCCAGCAGTGGTGTTGCCAGGATGGTGCTAACATCTAGGACTAATAGGAAAAATTTATCCTTTCCTCCTTCTTCTACCTCTCCCTCCCACTTGATCTGAGACTAATGGCAAGGGAGTCGGTGGAAAAATCACCTTTGGAGTTGCAACACCCTTCCAAAACTCATAGGAGTTGCCTGAATTGTTGTCACCTTCTCCCTCCATCCTTTTTCTTTCTATAATTTCAAATTAACGTTGGAAACCTTAACACAGGAACCTGACCTGAGGAGCAGTACATCTCCTCTTCAGTCATTCCAAGACCTACTATACTGATTACTGAGAGAAGTTATTATTTCTTATATTAATAACTAATTCATTAATTGAGATGATTTTTTTCTATTTCCTCATTCATGAATAAACCCCTGTAGATTAATACAACCAGTCTTTGAAGGATATTACTGACCTTGCACGACAATTTAGTCCACCTAGACCATCTTATCTGAGTAGAATTGTTATCCTACCCAATTAGGTAGGATTTTCTTACAAAGGAAAATCTAATCTAGGTGGATTCCTCTACATTGTATTCTACTCAGGCTTGGATGGGAGGAAGGTAGATCCCTTGTCTAGATTGCCCAGGACTGGGAGTGTTCTGGTAGTAAGAGTGACATGATTAAAGTCACATTTCCCCAGATCCTCGTTAGAATAGGCCCATCTCTCATTACAGTAGTCATTCTCTCATTAACTGTTAAACCAATCAGAGCTGATTGCTTCCTGTCAGGGTTACCCACTGTTCCAAGGGTATAGAAGTGTCAAGAGCCCTTCAGGAAGGGTCTTTGGTTACAAGAGAAGACTAAGTGACCATCCTTTTATTAAATATTCACTAGGCATAATGAATAAAATGATTAATTACCCAGAAATTGGATGTCTCAAACTTTTTATCACAACAAATAAGGATTTGTAAATTCTAGGTCTATATCTTCTTTCTTTCTTCCCTGGGTGTGTAGGGGATTGGTTACAAAAATCATTTCTTCAAAACATGACTTTTCAATTACCCTTTGTGCATGTTCAGAATGACCCTAACCCATCCAGGGAAAACCCAATAAGACATTGCAACCTTGGATAGCGAGAAGAATAATGCTGGGATACCTACTGAACCTCTCCCCATGTCCTTCTCCCAAGCACAAGGCATGTTTTGAGGCAAAAATGTTCTCCTTGTGTGTTTCATTGGTGCTTCTAATTAAGTGGTTTCATCTAAAATTACTATTCTGCATTGTTCTTTCAGGATGGCAGTACTTGGAGATACTGCTGTGACCAGCAAAATCAAAAGAGAAAACATAAGAAGGGACTCTATCTTTTGCTCCTAGACTAGTTGGAGGCTATGGTCAGTGTGCTCAGGAATCGAAAGCTAGAAATTTGGGTCTCAGTTACCTCAATTGTCCTCCTATTGTTCTGAGTAGCAAGTATTCTGGAAAATTCTCCTGGGGGATATTCATCTTGTCTAGATAGGAATAACCTATCATACTGCTAACTTATCAGTTGAGACTAGTGTCTTCCCAATGAGGCATGGTCCCTGGTATCATGTGGATTGGCATAATGAACTTTAGGTCACCCTAATGTAGCTTCTGTTAGATCTCATGAGTTAGAAAACTTGGAAGAATAGAGTTCTTTGCCCTGTCAGAAATCTTATGTTTTCTGAAACACTGGGAGCAAGAAGTTAAAAAATCACACAAAAATGAATGGAGAAGAGGGAGTGATGAGTCTGGGTGCCCCTTGGAACTCTCCTTGGATCTTCCCACTAGATCTGAGGTTGTTAGGGGCCACAAGCTTTTCATTAACACTAAACCCAAATTTCTGTTATCTCCAGATTAAGTCAGGCTACTTCCACCCTTGATCCTATCAAAATCCCATTCTCTTGGTTCCTGATACCTGACCTCTAGTCACCTCAGGCTACTTGCTGGTCACTCCCATCAAGACCCTTCCTAGATCCCCCCCTCCCCTTCCAGTGACTCCAGACTATTTGGCTGACTGTAGATCTCTGGTAGTCTTTCCGTATGTAAGATCCATCTTGCCTCCTTGAAAGTGCTCAGATTCATTTTGACTGCTTGCCAATACAAGTGTCACAAATACTCAGATATCTAGAGTCTAGCTTATGTTCAGATTCCAAGAGTCGACCCAATATGGCAGATCCTTAATGAACTCTGTTTTTCTTTTCTTTTTTTATTAAAATACTGAATTTACATGTATACTTTTGTCTCCCCTTCATTTCCATTTGTATGACCACCACTACTGCTATGCCCTAACATAACGTTCCATACATACTTAAATGAAGCAAAGGGTGGAGTTCCATCTTTGAAAACTAAACAGGCATTTTGGACAACACATTCTTGGCAAAGTGATCTGGATGACATTTATCAGACATGGTAGGGAAAGTTCTTACTCTGCATTATAAAAAGGATAACCAGATATCAACTGTTACAGAAATAAGATGGAAAATTTTAACAAATGTTCAGCCTAGAGGCCGATGGGCTACCCGAGTCTTCTTACCTTTCATCCAGGTCTTCGGTGGCCAACCGGATAAACGTATTGAGAGAAGAGACTTTCCAGAGTCAAACAAGGGTTAGGCTTTATTCAGGGTCTTAGTTACATATCCATATGCAGGGTGAGTTCTTCCTCAGGAGAAAGGAATCCTCCTCCTCCCAAGGGGCAAGGATCATACAGCAAGAGGATGGGAGCAGAAGAGGGGAGGGACCCTCTTCCCTCTAAGGGCCCCACAGCAAGAAGAGCACCTTCAGGCTTTCCTGTCCCTACTTAAGCTCTCCCACCGCATAGTTTGCACGTGAATACCGTGCCTGCTCTCAGCCCCTAGCTAATTAACAACAGGTGTGCTCAGACCACAGACCAATCACAAGGGTGGGATGCTCTCCCCAGCAAGTTTCCCACTGAGAAGAGGTGGAAATACACAAGATAGCCCGTGTTTCACACCTCAATCCCCAGCTGTTCCCTGGGGGGCCTCGTGAGAACTCTGAGGTTTAGAAGTCCCCACTTTTACCTGCCCAAGACTGTCCATGTGAAAACTGAGCTTACACCCCCAACAAACAAACTGTTCAAACTTTTTCCTTAAAGAGATTTCTTCCACAGCCAGAGATCTTGAATAGCCTCCTGATCAGACATCCGGAAGCAATTCTTTACATAGCTGATGAATTTGCCTTCCACTTTTGGGAGGGAACCACCCTTTTCAATACTTGCCTGCATTTTTGCTTTAATATCCTCTAGAGAAGTAGGTCCTTTGGGAGTCTTGTCTTGCTTTTTGAAGGATTCTTGACCTTTTGATTTGTTGTGGATGGCTTTGAATCTTTTCCATTCTGGTTTGATTTTTGTGCATTTTTTGCTACAGCATCATGAGCAGATTTTTTCACTGGAGGGGTCTTTTCTTCACTTTCCTCATCTTCAAAGTCATCATCTTCTTCATCATCATCTTCATCTTCTTCAGACAGTTTTACTTTTTTCTGTGGAACCTTGCTACCAACTCCAGGAGCAGATCATTTGCCAGACATATTTAAGCGTTTCATATCATCTTCCTCTTCATCATCTGATTCTGCATCTTCCTCCAGGGCTACTTAGGTGCTGGCCACTCACATATACAGGCTCCGAACCACATTTCAACCGCAAAACTGCTGGTGGTGTAATCTCAAAGCCACCTAGAGAAATTGTAGGCTGCACAGACATTTTCAAAGATGTCCGTGTTACTTTAATTGGATTGCCTTCATAGTTCAGTGCCTCTGCTTTAACAATATGCAGTTCATCTTTTGCACCAGCCCCTAAACTCACAGTCTTCAAGGACAACTGGAGCTCATTTTCATCATTATCTACCTTAAAATGATAATCTTTGTCAGCCTTTAGTTCACAACCAAAGAGGAAATTCTGGGGCCAGAGGGGGCTCATATCCATTTCCATTAAGTCCTCCACTGGAGTGGCGATACTGAGGAGAGAAGGGCAGTGTTGAGAGGAGAGCAATGAGTCGGACAAACACAGATGAACTCTGCTTTTCTTTGGCTGCAAGAAAGCTTGGGTAGAATTCATTCAGGCAGGACCCAACTGTCACCATTTCAGAGTCCTAGCACCCCTAAATCTCAACAGAAGGACTCCATTGGAAGTGAATCATTTGTGGTCTGATCACATGGTGTAATGACAACATTGTTTATGTGTGGATGTATGTGTTTGCTTACCTCTGCAAAAAACAAATCAGTTTATGGTGGTGAGTGAAGTGAGCAGAACCAGAAGAACATTGTAGGCAGCAACAGCAACATTGTTGGATGATTTTCTACGATAGACTTAGTTCATCTCAGCATGACAAGGATCCAAGACAATTTCAAAAGACTCCTTATGGAAAATGCTATCCACATCCAGAGAAAGAACTGTGGAGTCTGGATGCAGATCAAAGCATAGTATTTTGGAACTCAAAATTTTACAAAACTGAATGTTGAAAACTATCTTTACATGTAATTGGAAACAATACTATCAAGGGAAAAAGGCAATATTCTGGTAGCATGAAGAAATCAGTTTCATTTACTTTCTCTTTATTCTCAAACTATAGTCAGTAAATCAAAAAGTATCTCTTGAACGGCTACTTGTTGTATGTGAGACAAAGTGTACAAAAGGTACAAACAGAATATATGCAAAATGAAAAGGTAATCTCAGAAAGGAGAGCTTCCCACCTTTTAGCAGAGGTGCAGAACGGAACATAGGTTTCCCACAGGGCCAAGGAGAAGGAAGAAGGAAGCAAGGAACGGGGCTGCCTTTGTTTAAAGTAAGCTTATTTGACACAAGAGAAGGCTTGGAGGAAATGGGGCAAGTGAGTAAAGTCGAGCTAATGATACCAGGAAGAAAGGAAAGAGAATCAATGAAACATTTTAGCAAACGGTGCTACAAAAAAAAGAAGGCAGTTCAGGGGAAACCCAGAGGAGCAGGATAGCTTTGGAAGAAGCACGTCGAAATGGTTACATACTTAAAAGAATAAAGTGTCCTGCAATTTAGCGCGTCATAGGCAATCTGCTGTTATCTCTTGTTTGCATATGGAAGTATAAGCATCCATTGATGTCTGTCAAATTTATATTACACAATACACGTTTTTAAGTGGGGGAGGGGGAGGAGAAGGGGGAGGTAAGGCTCTAGAAAGACGTCTTGTAGAAGGTGGTGCCGGAGGCGAATCTTGAAACAAGGAGGGGATATTAAGAGTGGCAAGTAAAGAGAGAGTGCTTTGTAGTCATGGGAGAGAAGCCCCCCTGCAAAGGCCTCCTGGGAGAGCGACAGGAACCAGGGCAGTCCTGCTGAAGTGTAGAGAGCAAGAAGGGCAGGAATAAGGCTGGACGAGAAAGGAAGACTAGGGACAGCTTGTGAAGGGCTTTCATCACGAGAGGAGTTTGTATTGTATCCCAGCGGCAAAAGAGAGCCACCGGAGTCGACCCAGTAGGGTAGTGAGCGGTCAGGAAAATCAGCTCGGCAGGTGGGTGGAAGGTGGGTGCAGAGGGGAGAGAGAGCTGAGGCGGGATTCGGACCAGGAGGCGGGAGGGGACGCCCAGGCCCGGCGTGCGTTGCCAGGGTCGGAGGCTGCGTTATTTGGAAACGGCTTCCTGGGAGAGGCGCGGCTTGATCCGGGCCCGGTTGGGAAAAGTCGAGAGAAGGGAGGAGAATCGAGGCAAACGGACAGCTCCTTTTACTATTTCGGTAAATTTGGATGGTTGCCGTAGAAAGGGAAGAGGGCAGGGAGAAACGGAAAGCGAAGCCAGTCACACGCGGTTAGGCTGAGGCGATGCCAAACTGGCCATAGAGTCCGCGTGGTTTCCTGTGCTTCTATGCCGCGGGTTAGCAGGCGGTGTGTGGCAGACTGGGTGGGTGACGTCACGAAGGGGGAGGTGGTATGCAGATGAGGAGAGTTACGGGCCCGTTTTTCTCTCCTGGAATACGTAGATTTCCAGGGTTTGAGGGTAATCGTTGTGTTGTTCTGGTTAGAAATTGTGGATATGTTTGTGATGTTTGAGGGTTATGTTTGGCGTAGGTGAAGCGTAAGTTCTGTGTGCGCGTTGGCATATGTGTAGTGTGCGTGTGTGGTGAGGGAGAGGGCGTGCAAGGCGGTGTGTAGCATACTTACCTGGCAGGGGTGATTCCATGATCACGAAGGTGGTTTCCCCAGGGCGAGGCTTATCCATTGCACTCCGGATGGGCTGACCCCTGCGATTTCCCCAAATGCGGGAAACTCGACTGCATAATTTGTGGTAGTGGGGGACTGCGTTCGCGCTCTCCCCTGGCATTTAGTTTGCAAAAGACAGACAGTTTCGTGTTACTACGTTTCTCAAGGTGGTTTTGGCAGTTTTTCGTGTCTGTGTTGCCTACGTTGTCAAGAGTATTTCCTGGCTGCGGTTCTCATTTCGTTTCTTTATGTTTTGCATCCTGAAGTATCTTTTTTTTCTTTCTTAATTCTCTTCTGTTTACGGTTTGTCAGAGGGCATGAAAATGCGCAAATACGTCAGTTAGCGTAAGAGAAAAGTAAATACAGAATACACACCCGTTGTCAAAACGATGGATGTAAAAGCTTTCTAATCTCGCCTGTGTTTTTACTTTTGGCTTCAGCTAAAAAATGGGAGGTCTCCCTCTCCAGAAACAACTGGATTCGGATTTGGGAATTCGTTCTCCTTAGGTTCTAGAATTGAGCTCATTACAAAGGTCTTTTTTTTTTTTTTTTTTTTTTGCTTCAGTCGGGGTAGACCAACTGGCCTAGGGTGTGAGGAATCCTTCTAGTAGAAATGCTGGCTCAAGGAGAACAGGGATAATGTTCCCAGAAAAAAAGACGCAATCGGGGACTTGAATTGCTAGCAGTGCAAGTGTTCAGATGCCTTGTCCATAGGTTCCCTTGGTAGGTGCCTCGAAGTCTACGTATACTGCTGTGTTTTTACGTTGCTCAAGCACAGAATCTATTTGTTGAAGGGACCTCCACAGAATTGGGAAATGTCATTTCAGTATTTTTTTTTTAATTCAATCAATTTCCCTTTGGTTATTAACTGATATTCTCCACATCTAAAGGCAGGCTTCCATTCATAGGTATTTTAATACACTTTAATATACTTCTGTTCCATTTGTATAAGGAAGACCTGAGTTCACATTCGACCTCAGACACTTGAGTAAGTCTTTTCACCGATGTCTGCTTTTGGGGTTGTTGATAGTACCTACCTCCTAGGGTTGTTGAGAGGATCAAAGGAGATAATAATTGAAAAAGTACTTAGCACAGTGACTGAAGCATAGTAACTGCTAGATAAATATTATCTATCATTATTAGTTACTAAGCTCATCTTTACCCAAAGCCATTAGTCAGGAGTCAGTATTAAATAACCTGTTTTATAAATCCTAAATCTAATTTCCACTAGGCCTAATTTCTTAATATGACTAAACATTTTATACATATTTCAGTATTCTTTCTCTATTCCTAATCCCTTTCCCTATCATTGTCCCTAGCACCATTACCATATCTTTCAAGAAAAAAAATCAACTAATATGAAATCTATTTTGTTTACCTTATTCTATTGATAATTCCCTACCCTATTTCCTCCTTATTAACTTTAATCTAATCATTAGCCTATGTAAAATAGTATGAATATTTATGTCTATCAAAAAATTAAAAACAATAAAATAAACAGATAGATATGAGTGAAAATACTGTGCTGGAGTTAGGAAGACAGGAATTCAAGTATAGCCAGAGATACTCATGAGCTCTGTAACCCTGGGCAAGTCAATTAACCTTTGTTTGCCTCAGTTTCCTCAACTGTAAAAAGGACATAATCCGTACGTATCTCAAAAGAATGTTGTGTCAAATGAAATATTTGTAAAACTGCTTAGCAAACAAAGCAACCACTATATGAATTCTTGTGCCCTCCCAAATCAATTCATAAGAATATTTGATGCTTTAGTGAGCAGACACTTAATGATACTAAATAGTAAAGATATATATACACATATGTGTGTGTATAGCTATATATCTATATTTAAAAAAAAAAAAAAAAAGAGGAACCATCCTTTGGACCAGAAAGAGGAGGTGGGGAAACACCGAGAATTGAGTATAGCAGCTATTAAAAGAAATTGTAAAAAAGATGTTAAAATAAATGTATATATGTGCCTTTTGAAAAACATTAAAAATTGCATACATATATAGTACCGTAAAATATATTGTTAATGAATATGTAATATTTATATAACAGGCATCTAGATGGTGAAGTGAATAGAATGCTGGGCCTAGACTCATTTCCTGAATTCAAATATGGCCTCAGATATTTACCAGCTGTATGACCCTACTCAAATCCCTCTTTTTGCATTAGGCTATTTGTTGAGTGCCTGAGGGCTCTCCAAGTGCAAAGAGCACATGCTTTGGGTTCAGAACCAAGGCTGAAGTGAAGTTGAGCAGTGCAACAACATGGACAAGTGCTGCCTGAAACACTTCAGATTTATTACGCATTTGATTTTGAATTAATTTTTGGTTGTTGGTGTTTAGAAACCTTTTACTGTTACTTTTACATATAAAACTTCTGACCCACTTCCAACTTCACTAGAGCCTAACTTATTGAAGAAAGCAAGGTGTACATAATCCTGCACCCTCCCCACCAAGCAGAGATTTTTTCTGGTCACTCTTGCTTTTCCTTAAAAGGGAAGAAAGAGTTCTTAGCAATGCAAGGACCTAAAACTTTTCCAAAGGACTCATGATGGAAAATGCCACCCATATCCAGAGAAAGAACTATGGAGTTGGATTGCAGAGTGAAGCAGACTTTTTTTTTCTTTTTCTTTTTAAAATTGAATTATTTTATTTGTTTCCAGTGTTTCACTTCCATATATCTTAGATTTATTCCACTCTCTCCCCTTCATTCCCCCCTCCCTTTCTACTCCCTGCCTGAGATGGCATGCAATCTTATATAGGTTCTACATATACATTCCTATTAAATGCATGTGGCATAGAAGAATTGAAATGAATGGGAGAAACCATAAAACAAAACAAAACACAATACAAAAGAAAATGGTCTGTTTGCATCTATGATCCAATTCCATAGTTCTTTCTCTGGATATGGAAGGCACTTTGCCTCAAGAGTCCATTGGAATCTTGTAAGTCCATGAATTTCAATGAAGTAGTAAATCTACCAGAAAAAGTCCTGGCACACTAAGTTCTCCTGGTCCTGCTCCTTTCACTCAGCATCAGTTCATATAAGTCTTTCCAGGCTTCTCTGAAGTCTTCCTGTTCATCGTTTCTCATAGCACAATAGTATTCCATTACATTCATATGTCACAACTTCTTCAGCCATTCCCCAATTGATGGGCATCCCCTTGATTTCCAGTTTTTGGCCATCACAAAGAGAGCTATTATAAATATTTTTGTACATGTGGGACCCTTTCCCATTCAGACTTTTTTCTTTTGTTTTGCTTTGTTTTTCATGGTTCCTCCCATTTGTTATAATTCTTTTATGCAACATGACTAATTTGAAAATGTGTTTAATAGTAATGTATATATAGAGCCCATATCAGATTGCATGCCATCTTGGAGAGGGAGGGAGGAAGGAAGGGGAGAAATTTTAAAACTTATGGATGTGAATGTTGAAAACTGAAAATAAATACATTAAGTATTTAGTTTAAAAAAAGGAAATAGATGGGAATTGTCCTGGGATCCTGCACCTTTTTTTTTTTAACGTTCATATTTCTTAATATTTAAGAGGTCAAAAGCAGGAAAAGCCAAATTAGCCTAAACAAGAGAAACCAAAGTAAATCAAGAGATCCCCTGGGTAGTATATGTTGTATGAAGGTATGTGATGTGATGAATTTTACCAGCATTTCCCAGACTCATCTTCTTCCCCCTTGACCACAATGGAATGTAGACAAAGTCCTCTGCTCTTTTCATCCTCCTACATGGATTAACTTTCCTTAAAAGGAGTCAAAGCTGCCCCAGGATTTTGATTTCTGATTCATCTTCCTGACCACCTGAAGGCATACAAAGTCCCAGTCACTAGGAGTCTAGACCCTACAGACTCTTTGGATTCTCAAAGACCTCTGAAGCCACCATGCCCTTCATGATATTTGGCCCTGGTCACCAGAGATGACCTCCTCTGTGGAAGCTGGGAGAACCATGTGCAGAGAAGCTTTTATTGCATATACTTGCTGTGTTCCCATTCCTTTTGTTAACTCTTTAGTGACCTAACAATGCTTTATTTTATTTCAACATCAATCCTGAATGGAGTGCTGATATTAAAGCCTCTTCCAGTAGCCCCCCAAATTATTACCTTTTCATACCCTCTGATGCAGTGATACCATTACTTTGCTTGTATCTCAAAGGGATCAAAGAAAGAGAAAAAGGACCCATAGGTACAAAAATATTGATAGTAGCTTTTGGGAATGGTGATGGGAAAGAATTGTTAATTAAGGGACTGCCCAACAAATGGAGAATGGCTGACCAAATTACAGTATGAATGAGTCCTGAATCCTGTTGTGCTATAAGTAATGGTGAGAGGGATAGTTCAAAGAAACCTGGAAAGTCTTATACAAAGTGACGGGGAATGAAGTGAGTAGAATTAGGGAGAACAATTTAGACAAAAGCAACATTGTAAAGACAAACAGCTTTGAAAGATTTAAAAACTCTGACCCATGAAGTAGCAAGGCAAGATTCCAGAGGACCAGTGATGAAACACACCATCTAACTCTTTTGTTCTTTTTAATTTTATTTTCATTTAAAATTTCTTTTAATTCATTTTAAGCTTAAATACAAAATGAGGAAAGAAAAAAAAAAGAATGTTCCCATGCACTCAGCAGAACATGAGAGGATTTAATGTAAACAATAATGCAATAAATTCCATTTCACAAAAACCTGTGTAATAAATTCTACACATTGTTTTCCATGCAACCTAGTTTTTCTGTGCTCCCTTCTAGATTTTCTTTTGTTTTTACTGTGTACTTTTTAATTTCATTTTCCCACTCTCTCTGAATATATATGATTTGTAATTTTCATATCAATCAACATGATATGTGTAAGGAATATACTAATAATTTAATTTTCTCAAGAGCTGCCTCTTTGGCTGGGGAGTCAGAGCTTACAATGCAGCTTAAACTGATTAATTAAAGCTCTGACAATGCCCTCAATCACTGGACCTTAAGTGAAGCAAATCAAAGATTGTAGAACTTGTTCCCATCACAGAACTCTTGTTCTGTACTCTAGGGGAGGTGGTCATGAACCCAAAAGACTTGACTCCAGATTTGCTGTACTTTGGGACTTGGGGGTTTCTTGTGGGAAACCACTAGATGACTATTTATAATCCACCTTCTTCTCTCCTTCCCCATTTGTGATTTAAGTACATAACCTGTACTTATACTTCAGCCATGAGAACATTCCTCACTCTGAAACTGATTAATTAAACTACTTGATTACTAGCACTCCCATCTCAAAGCCTGCTTTATTGGCTCCCAGCATTCTCAGGTTAGAGACTGGCTCAGTAAAAGTCCTGTTAACAATACCCCGCCCCCCACACACATACATACATACCCATATTCATATCCATTTCCATAAACACACATGCGTATATATGCGTATATGTATATGTATGTACGTATATACACATAGATAAGACCATACTAAGCAAATTCCTATTTGTCAGTTCTTTTTCTGGAGGTGTCCAGCATCTTCCTTCATAAATCCAAGTTTTTCCATGTTTTTCCAAATCAACCAGCTCATCATTTTTTATATCACAGCAGTATCTCATCACAATCATATCCTATTTGAGAGATTTGTCTATGAAAGTTTCCCCCCAATTTTTTGCCCTTGATACTTGGTTATGATATTCTTGTAAATTTTCCTCCTGGGATTTCTTTCAGGTGGTGACTGGTGGATTTTTTTTCTATTCCTGCTTTATCTTCTTGTTCTAGAAATTCAGGGCAATTTTCCCAAGTAATTTCTTGCAACATTGTAACAAGATTCTTTTTTGGATTGTAACTTCCAGGTAGTCCAACTATTCTTACATTGTCTCTCCTCAGTCTGTTCTCCAGATCAGTTTTTCTGATGAGATGTTTCACATTCTCTTCTCTTTTTCTTGATATTATTTTATTATTTCTTGGTGTCATAACAACATTAGCTTCCCCTTGCCCAATCCTAGTTTTCAAGGAATTATTTTCTTCCTTAAGTTTTTGATTCTCTATTTCCAGTTGGTTACTTTCTTTTCATGATGTTCTTTGATTGCTCTTATTTTTTTCCTATTTTCTTCAACTTCTCATATTTTATTTTTAAAGTTCTTCCAAGAACTCTTTTTAGGATTGTTACCATTTGAATTTTCTCATTGAAAAAATAGTGGTTTTTAAGCTCCATTATCTTTCTCTGAATATGAACCCAGATTTTGTCTATCCTCATTGTCGCTGTTTGTGGTTGGATTCTTTCTCCTTTGCTTATTCATTTTCATTCATTCATTCGTTTGTTTGTTTGTTTATTATTTTGAAGCTATTGGTATAATGAAGTTCTAGTCCTGAAGTAGGGGGAATGATGCCCCAAACCTCAGGACCTTCTTACAGTCATTTTTTGAGATCTTTCCCAGGGCCCAACCTTGGCCACTCCTCTCCATCCCCAAGCCATGCTATCGTGAAAAAGTTCTTACTCCCTATAATTCCCCTACTGGCTGAAAATTTCAGTTGTACTCTCTGCCCTGCAACTGAAACCAGTGACTCCTCTCTGGCAAGGACTCAAAGTCAGCAGAATCCCCCAACTCTGCTACTCCACTCACCAGAAATGTGCTAGCTCCTTTTCCCCTGACAATTGCAGCCTGGGACTTCATCTGATCAGCACAGCTATGATTGGCATCCTTTCACAGGGGAAGTTTTTCAATCATCTCCAACTCAACTGTCTGACCCCCACACTGCTCGTGAGATGAAAGTTCCTGAGATTGAGACTGCCATTCGAAACCAGCTGCCCCAAGGCCTTATTGTTGGTTGATTCTGCAGAGGCTGGAGGTATTTGCACTTCACTCAGAGCTGAACCTCTACCCCTGGAGGTTGGATCTTTTCTGGCATCCTCTTGAGTAGTCTTAGAAGGACAACTGCTTTACCCTGATTTTTATTTATTACTAAGTCTACTTGGAGACAATATTCTATCTTTTTTTGTGGAGGAAATTTGGAGAGTCTAACATTTTCTAACCTATCCCACCATCTTCCCAGAATCCTTTCTACCTACCTCTTTTCAGAGAGCTAATAGGTGCAGATTGAGACAAATGTTTTGGGGGATATGGCCAATTTGGGAATTTGTTTTGTTTCACTGTGTGTAGTTGTTACAAAGTTTTTTGTTTGCTTTTTTGACTTTAAGGAAAATGTTGGTGGAGGAGGTAGAGAGAGAGAAAAGAATTTACTTAAAATAAAAAGCCAAAACCTTAGACTGCAACCCTTAAGAGTGAGATAAAAACCAGACTTTATTAGTTCCCATTCTTGTTCTCACCGTCCTCAGCCCCAGTTGCCCATTTCTTGGCTGCCATGCTTAATAATTTCATCTTCTCACTTCAATTTTGCGTGTTTCCATTCATCTGTCCTACACAATTTTGAGGAGAGGAGGGAGCAGAAGGAAGGATGTCTCATTGTGAGTAACACGACTTTGGGGAATGATAGGACTTCCCAGGCAAGGTCAGGGAGTTAGCCCAGGTCGACCTGTTGCTACCCATTGCTTCTCTTTCCAGAGTTCCCTCTAGAAGACTTATGTGATAGACATATTCTCACTGGAAGAATTCAGAGACAGAGTGGGCAGAAGATGTTTATTTTTAAGCTTTTCCAGAGGAAGCAAGGTGCTTATTAGGACCACCCACACTGATATAGAAACAGGGGTAGAACTTACATGGTTCTGTCCTATTGGTTAAGGTTAGAGTTAGTTAAATTCCTGACTTTCTTTCCCTATATTCCCTCCTCACGCAGATTACTGAGGTAGTGAGGCCAGGGTCTAAACTGTTTTGTCAAGCCCCACCCTTCTACTTTCCCCATGAGGCCAAGATGTGCCTGACCTTCATCTTCACAAAACAGGTTATGCAGGCTTATTTTATCACAAGCTTCCATCAGCCTAGGAATTTTACTATTTTTCAAGAATATTTGTGGAAGTAAAACAAGAGCAAAAACAATATCCCTTCTTACAATATCCTTGATCTCTCCTTAAACTGAGGAAAGAACCTGAACAAAAACCTGTAGTTATCTCCCTATCAAAAGCCTAGGTACCTAGGTGCCAACTTACAGAGATAACCAAGTGGGAGAGGTTGTGCTTTCTAGCAGCCTGCCATACATCCCTCCCCAGGCTGTCCCACTAGCCTCTGATGAAGATGGAGGGTTCTGCTTAGCTGTTTTCCCCCCAGGTGCCTTTCAAGAGAGGTCAAACTATGTTGGGAGGGCATGCTGACCTCTGAAGGTGGACTAAGGTTCTATGAATGGGAGCCTCCTCTCCTACCTACTAGGGCCCCAGAAATCTGGCCTCTAACTTCTCCATAAGTGGTGTGCCTGTAGTCCAAAGCCATTGAATTTTCCTGATCTTTACATATTTATTTGGCTATTGGTCTCTTTTTAGTTGTCTTTGCCCCATTATTACTGGCATGTAGTCAATAAAGCTGGCAGGATCTTGAGCTGAAAGGGGCCTTTTGGGCCACCTTAATACAGCCTCCTCATTTTCCAGTTGAAGAACCTGAGGGTCAGGTGAGTTTAATGATATCCCCAATGATATCCCCACACAAGTAGTTGTGGCACAGGTGAGATTTAGACCTTGGTCCTGTAACTACTAGTCCAGGGGATATTCTGCTCTTTCAAGTGTGCAACACTGGCAGGAAGAGTTAAATAGTCACATCATGGAGGTAGGACCAGTAGGACAAGTTGAATGAGATATACTGTCTTATTTTTATTCAATTCATGTTTAAAATGCACAGATATTGAGGTATTTTTAATACATGCTGATTCTTTTCAGAATTTTTAACCCATAACTACCTGGTAGTAGTAAAATTCGTAAACAAGAGTTTAAAATACATAAATGTAAATTTACATATAAATAATGATATGTAAAAAGAAAAACCAGATGAAACATAAATGGTCAGATTTGAACTCTTTACTCCATGGCTGGTGCTCTACCTAGCTATCCTAGAATAACTTTCTTCATGGAAAAGATATAAAGTCACTTCTCTTTTTGGATCATAACAAGGAATTTTTCAACTTTGCCAAGATAAAAAGAAATACCTTTCTTTAAAATTAATTTAGTGTACACTCACTTGGTAATGTACAAAACACATATGTACATGTGGCAATTAAAATCGTCCAATCTACAATAAAAGAAACTGAGGCAGAGTTCTGAACCAATGGCATTTTGTTAAAGGATCCATGGTCCCCTCTAATGAAACAGACCTCAGATCTTCCTCACGATCTAAGATGCCTTTTTATCCTAGGACCTTGTTTTTTTAACAGGGTTTGCCTAGATATTTGAAAGCAGCTATGCAAAATACAGAATCCCATTGGTTGACATATGATGCATAAGGTATATTAAGCAAAAATGATCTGTCAGCAGAGTCACAAGTTGGGTGAAGCAAGGAATATCTCCATTGACTGAATGGTCACAAAATGGATGGGCTCCTCCTTAAGTTAGGCAGGAAAAGATGGTACAAGCTATACATGTGCTTCAAGAACATGGGGCATGTTCTTTCCATACCATGACACCACACCCGTGGAATTTGAGCAAAACAGGATGTAGATATCTTTGTCAGCATTTTTGTGGTTGCTCATGTGAGCTCCATAACTGGTAAACAAGCAATGAATACTACATTAAAATTGGAGGCCTATTATAGGGCCTCTCTATTAGAATCTATATTCCTCTGTAACATACAAAGTAAGGATTAATAACATTGCTTATTCTTATACCTGTTATTGGGTGACTGACTAGGTATGTATTACTAGATGAATATACTAAAATAATTACTAACAATCATTACCTCTTATAAAATCATAATGAACTAATACTGACGAGTTTGAATAGGGGTCCTCAGTGAATCATTTCTCATATATATATATGGATGTATAGTGTGTGTATGTATGAGTACATGTATATGTATCTATTTATGCATTTGTCTACTTATCCATGTATATATATATGTATGTATCTACCTATCTACCTCTCTGTGTCTCTACTCTGTCTAATGAAGTTCCACACTCATATTGTGTCATTGGTCATATCCCATCCTTCCAAAGCACTCCTCTGCAAGTGTGTTCCAATAAAATTGTAGCCTCCCTAAGTCAGATGCTGACAAACTATTTGGTATTTCCTTATTTTATCAGCTCTGGCTAATTAGAAGGTTAGATTTATGTATTCTTAGAGGTAATGGTAATGACTATGATGGTGAGAGCATAGATCTCATTATCCAAGATTACAAAGTCTGATAGTACTGCCCCTCCAGATCCTGGACCTATCAAATTTATTGCTAAAAAATAAAAGTATGGATGTGCTTGTTTTAAACTCAGTCCAATGTCTATCTCTACAACCAGAGGCAGAAGATTCATTCTTTACTCCTTCTACTCTTTTATAGGCAAGGTAGAGGTCAAACATTTAATTCACCTAAGGATTAAGTAAACAGATTTGCAGGTAGCTTCAATCACGAGTCACATTTTAGAGGGATAAATCATGAAATACCTGGTGGTATTAAAAGTGGAATATAAAATCTAAAGAAGTGAACATCAGAGGTGAACTTCGATTATGAATAGATCACCAAGGAAGTATTATGGTCTGTTGCATAAAAATTGCTGAAGAGACCCAATTGCTTCTCTGTTTTTCCCAAGAGCCCATGCTCCATGCTGTCAAATTCCTGTTCTGTGTTGGAAGTCTATGTCGGTGCTCCAGTCAAATTCAGCTGATCAGCCAATAGATGGCGGTCTCTCGTGTGGCAGGTTTGGTGAATGACGTCAGCAAGGGATAGATCGTTATGCAGATGAGTATTCTCTGTGGACATTTTTCTCTAAGCAGATAGTGCATCAGGAAAAGGTGGATTTCAAGGTTTGAGGGACTTTTGAGGGTTGAAGCACACGCCGGTGGGCGTTGGTTGTGTATGGATAGAGTGTATTGGTAAGAAAATGAAAGTGTCGCGGGTGTGATCATGTGTGTTGAGTGTGTGTGTGGCAAAGGAGTGATGGAGTGTGGCATGGAATAGCATACTTACCTGGCAGGGGTGATTCCATGATCACGAAGGTGGTTTCCCCAGGGCGAGGCTTATCCATTGCACTCCGGATGGGCTGACCCCTGCGATTTCCCCAAATGCGGGAAACTCGACTGCATAATTTGTGGTAGTGGGGGACTGCGTTCGCGCTATCCCCTGATATTCAGTTTTCAAAAGACATATTTATTCTACCTTTGAGTTTTTTAGCAAATTCACGTCATCGCTATTTCATTGTATATGTTGAGATTGGGTTCCTCAAAAGTAATAACTTCTTGCAAGATAGGTACAGCTCTTATATAGATATCACTTTTCACTATTTCTCAGGAAGACTTTTGGTGTTAAATGAACTAACTAATCCAAATATTCTGAAGAGCAATTTGGAGCTATGCCCAGAGTATAATGAAATACTGAAATTGACTCCAGCACTAATATCACTTGGTTGGTCTTAATCTCAGAGATTTTCAAAAAGGAAAGGGAAACAGGACCTCTTTGTAATAAAATGTTTATAGCAGTTCTTTTTGTGGTGGCTAAAACTGGAAATTGAGGGGAAGTCTATTGATTGGGTCATGGCTGAACTAATCGTGGTATATGATTGTGATGGAATATTATAGGGCTATAAGGAAAGGAATGTCAAGCAGATAATTTCAGAAAAACCTGGAAAGATTTACATGAACTAAGCAGAACCAGAACATTATACGCAGTTAACAGCAACATTGTCCAATGAAGAACTGTGAATGACTAGCTATTCTCAGCAACAGTGATCCAAGACAATCCCAAAGGGCTCATGAATGCTATCTGCTTCCGGAGAAAGAACTCATATTGTTGGAATACTCTTTTCTTTCTTTTCTATTCTTGTACAAAATGACTAATGTGGAAATATTTTACATGACTGAACATGTATAACCTACATTAGATTCCCTACTGTCTCAGGGAAATGGGGAGAGGAGGGAGGGAAGGATAGAATTTGGAACTCATGACTTTTTAAACAATTTAAATTATTTTAAACATATAATAAGAGAATATTATCTTTTAAAATAGTCTTTCTATACGAACTGATACTCCAGGAGAACATGTACACATGTAGCAACCACATTGTGCAATGACTAACTTTGATAGACTTAGCTCTTCTCAGCAATGCAAAGCTCTAAGACAACTCCAAAAGACTCGATGGAAATTGCTAACCACATCCAGAGAAAGACCTTTGGAATCTGAATACAGATAGAAGCGTACTATTTGCTCTCCTTTTCTCTTGTTTTGTTTCTCCTTTCTCATGGTTGTTCCCTTTAGTACTAATTCTTCTTTATATCACAACTAATGTGAAAATATATTTAATATGAATATATAAGTAGAGTCTATTTCAGATTGCATGCAGCGTTGGGGAGGGGGAGAAAATTTAAAACTCAAAATCTTATGAAATGAATGTTGAAAACTAAAAATTAGTTATATTTATAAAAAGTCTTTCTCCACAGGTCCTTCCTGTCACTATTGTGCTATTAATGCTAAAGAAGTCTTCCTCCCCATCCCCGCCCCCCAACTGGTGATGGACAAAGATGTCTTGGACAGAAGGGAAGAACCTGAACAGAAGTTCCCAAAGACACAATGGGATTCGAAACCAGCAGGTATAGGACAAAGAACATCCTTTAGGTAATGAGGGTGGAACTATGTGCAACTAGCAAACAGCAGTGTTACCTGATTGTGAAGGAAATTGGGTGAGTGACCCTGAGTAGAAGTGCCTGAGATGACCAGGGAATCGAGGGCCTGGGGTATGAAGGTGTCCTGTAAACTGTGGCTTGAAACCCCCTGGGACTGAAACTTTATAGGTTTTGTCCCAAATGTTGCTTCTGAGGTGCCAGGATTGTGGTAGCAGTCCTTGCTCATCCTTTCCTAGCAAAGATCTTGTTTGTCCTTCGTTTTTGAAGAGGGCCAGTGATGTGGAGGGTTAATGTCTTGAGTCCTGTGTGAATTGGATTTAAGTGAGGGAGTTGCACAAAGTCGTCAGCCTCACTCTATCATCCAGTCACTGAAGTCCAGTGGCAAGACAAAAAAAAATCAAGACAACTTGAGATGACCCAGAGTGCAGCAGGTCATGATCTTGGCATCTTCCATGTCTGACCAAGTTCTAAGCAAACTAACAGTGCCTATTTTAGTTGTCTTCAGGGCCACTAGAACAAATTCTTCTCATCTGCCCGTACGGTGGGGGGAGGTCTTCATAAACTTGGGGTAACTCTGCCCCCAACTCAAGGAAGGGTTTGTTGCTGATCAGTTACCCTCTAACTATTGGCTTGTTGCCCAGCCTGGGAGGTAGCCACTGCATTTGCTACAACTTCTCCAAGGCATAAATGAGAGCTGAATGTTAGGTAGATACCAAAGGTGAATGAACAACCCTGAAAATACCTGGGGAAACCCTCGAAGCAGAGGGATTTCTTGAACAATTAACTCATACACTCTCCTTTCTTTAAGCTGATGTTTGTCCTTCTGACTGTCCCTGCCCAAGCTCCACTTAAGGGCTGTTTTCTGGACCCTCCTGGCTTAAGAACAATTATAAATAGCAACTGTTGCTGTTTCCCTCCTAGCCTGATTTAGTTATTTTTCTTTGCCTCCATCCTCTGACTACTTCTTAAATAGGCCTATTCACTGAATGGGTATTACCTCACACTAAGTGAGTACCTGAATTGGCCTTGGCCTAAAAGGACCAAGGTCTCCCACTGCATCCTGGGCCACCTCCAGTCTTCCTGATGAATATCTGGTCACTGGATCCAGATGGCTCCAAAGGAGAAGTGAGGCTGGTGACCTGCACAGCCCTCCCTTCCTCAAAACAAAGTGAAATGCAAGCCATGCCATCATTT
Organism: Notamacropus eugenii; assembly: GCF_028372415.1. Classification (NCBI taxonomy): domain Eukaryota; kingdom Metazoa; phylum Chordata; class Mammalia; order Diprotodontia; family Macropodidae; genus Notamacropus; species Notamacropus eugenii. Next base: position 324,812,563 of record NC_092876.1, read on the forward strand.
CTCTGACGGCATGGTCTTCTTTGGCAGTGAAGGATGAACACAATAAGACCTTCTGATTGAATGTTATTGTGTAACTTTCAGGAACTTAAAAATAAAGTTTAACAGGGAAACAAGGAAGCTCATTCCTTACCTAATGGATTTTATCTTTCTTACCTCCACCAACCTGTGGTAGACAGAGGCTTAAGGAAATATATCTTAACTACATGAAATAAAAGTTTTTGTGTTTAATGCTGAGCTTCATAGAACACAGAGTAAGTTGAAAGCACTCCCAAAATGAACTTCTTGGGAACAACTACTGGATTTATCTTCATATACAAAATTGTTCCCAAAAAGAACACTGCTTTCCAAGTAGTGCAATATGAGGTCAATGAATGAAATGCAAGGAGCAAGTTCTTATTCTGTTTCCCTACTGTAAAAGTCCATTTAGAGTATTATTTTCATGGAAAAGATGTATAAAAAGTCAAAACAATAAAAAAGGATAATGTGTTAAAATATGACCTTAGTCAAAAGGTTGAGAAGGAATAAAAAGGAAGCTGCCCACTCCCCTACCCCTTTGGGGTAGCACACTGGGTTTTTTTTAATACTCTTGCCCAATACAAAACCTTTGACCAAGACTCATATATCCTCTGCTACGTCCTACATGTGAAAACATGGTCTCCACACCTGCGCTTTTATCCAGTCAATCGCCTAAAAATATGCCAGAAAAAGGACCTTCAAAAGATTTTAACTCTTCAGGTAAGAAGATGTTTTCCTGCCACCCAGAATCCTTTGCCTCCTGGCTTGCTCAACATTTGCATAGCTTTCTTCCCTTCTGCACTTTCTCTTTCGCTTCAATTTCTTTTTCCTCTCTTTCTTCTAGGATCTCCAAAAGCATTGGAGTAACCCACGCAACAGGAAGAGAAATCAGGGTACTCTGATCCTTTGATGTGGAACTGGCCTTTCACAGACTCCCTAGGTCACTGAAATGCCCCACTACCTTGTCAAACCCTGCAAAATAGAAATGGGGAGGGGAAGGAAAGCTGGAATGTTTCTGGGTAAGATATGAGAGAAGCAAACCATTCCATCCCCATTTTCCAAAAGTTTGACGTCTAGGGTTTGGTTAGCTGACCTAGCAGATTTTCAACCTGTAAACAACAGATATTTGCAGAACATGTTTAGAAAAGACTGCAACATCCCAATCAAGTCTTTATCAAAACCAGTAATTTTCTGGAGCAGTGACTTGTCTTTTGGCCCTCATTTAATCTCCAGCAATTAGCACATGTCTGGCTGGTAATAGGCTGATTAATCAATGTTACTTGACTGATTTGACTGAAGTTGTTGTGTTTGAAAGGCTTGTTGATGAAAAAATCAGAGCTGAATAGAAAATTTAACATTCTAACACAAGACTCAAGAGGAGCCTAAAAAAACAAACATGAATGAGAAATCTTATGGAATTTAATGAGCTTAAACTGTTTACATTCTCAAATGGAAAGATGAGACAAGTAACATCTAAGAATGTTATCATCACTAAGGAAGCTAGAAGGAGTCTATGTAGACAGAGGTGATGAGTGTGAATCAATTATATTGAGATGATTTCAAAAGAAAAATGGAAGGGTCAGAAATAGGGATCCCCACTTTCTCTGAACTGGCTCAAAGAGGGAATAATATCTATATCTATGGTTGTCCTTTGTTCTCAAAGAGGACTGCAATGACATCACTATGCTAGGGTCAAGTTACAGTGTGTTTGACTGGCTAAGACCAATACAAACTGGGAATGTTCTACCACAAGTCGAGGACAAGTAGTCTGTGTAAACATTTGGGGTAGATTCTCTAAATTTGTGCATCTTCATTTCTTTTGAGCTACTTCAATTCTCTTCTCACTTTGCCTCTTCTGATGAGGGCACACCATGCTGGGTGGTCCTGTGCCAGTGTCTCCCATGGCACACAACCAATTCCAAGGTTCTTAAGACAGACCTTGAGAGCATCCTTGTATTGCTTCTTCTGACCACCACAGGAATGCTTGCCCTGTGTGAGTTCACCATTAAACAGTCTTTTTGGTAAGCATACATTTTGCATTTGAACAACTTGGCTGGTCCATTGGAATTGTGCTCTGTGCAGTAGAGTTTGAATGCTTTGCAGTTTGGTTCAAGAAAGGACCTCAATGTCAAGTATCTTATCCTGCCAGGTAATCTTCAGAATCTTTCTAAAACAATTCAAATGAAAGAAATTCAGTTTCCTGGTATGGTGCTGATATACCGTCCAGGTTTCACAGGCATATAACAATGAGGTCAGCACAATGGCTCTGTAGGCCTTCAGTTTGGTAGTCAGTAATCGAATACCTCTTCTCTCCCACACTTTCCTTTGGAGCTTCCCAAACACTGAGCTAGCTCTGGCAATTTGTGCATCAACCTCATTATCAATGTGTACATCCCTGGAAAGTATACTACCAAGCTGAGTGAACTTATACACAGCGTTTGAAACTTCTCCATTTACTGTAACCATAATATCCACATATGGATGGTGTGGTGGTGACTGATGGAGCACCTATATTTTCTTGGTGTTAATTGCTAGGCCAAAATTAGCACAGTGGAGAATCAATCCATACTTTGTTGCATCTCAGCTTCAGAGGCTGCATTGAGTGCACAATCATCTGCAAACAGAAAATCATGCACCAATCCTCCCTCCACTTTGGTCTTGGCTTGTAGCCTTTTCAAGTTGAAGAATTTACATCACTCTTGTAGGTGACATTGATGCTATGTTTGTCCTCATTGAAGGAATTTGACAGCATGGCTGGAAACATCTTGCTAAAAAGTATGGGAGCAAGCACACAGCCTTGTTTCCCTTCCTTGGTGACTGGGAAAGCATGAAAGTATTGTCCATCATCCAGAACCCAGCCAAGCATGCCTTCATGAAATTGATGTGCAATGCTGGTGAACTCTGGGCAATCAAATTTTGACATAATTTTCCGTAAGCCCTCATATTTGACAGTATCAAAGGTGTTGGTTGTATGTTGTATATGGACCTCTGTTCTGCTCCTGGCATTTCTTCTGGAGTTGTTGGGCAGCAAACACCATATTAATGATTCCTTGGCCTTTTGTAGAGCCACACTGACTCTCAAGTAGATGATCATCTTCCAGATGAGGGATCCTATTAAGGAAGACTCTGGCAAGATCTCTTTACAATCACATTGCCACCAATGATTAATAGAGAGATTCCCTCACCCCCACCCCCCACCCCCCACAATTGTCACAGGACAATCTTCTTTATCTTTATAGAGAGGGGCAATGGAGGTATCCTTGAACTCCTGGGGGATAACCTTCTCTTGCCATATAACCTGGAAAGTTTCAGTCAGTTTTTGAATGAGTAATGGACCCCTTACCTTCTAAATCTCAGCTGGAATAGAATCAGCACCAGGTGCTTTGTCACACAAAAAAAGCCTAATGACATTCCAAACCTTTTCTTCAATTGGAACTTCAGCTAGGGAGAGACTAACTTCAACCTGAGGTAAATGGTCAATGGCTTCAGCATTGATTGATGATGGTCTGCTGAGAACACTTTGGAAGTGTTCAGCCATTTCTCTAGGATCATGTTCTTATCACTAATCAATGTGGCTCCATCAGCATTGAGTAGTTGAGATGCTCCATAGGTCTTTGGCTCATAAATAGCCTTTAGGGCACCATAAAAGTGCTTTGGATTGTTACTATCACCATAAAATTGAATTTCATCTGCCTCTTTTTTTTTTTTCAGGCAATCAGGGTTAAGTAACTTGCCCAGGGTCACACAGCTAGAAAGTGTCAAGTGTCTTAGGGAAGATTTGAACTCAGGTCCTCCTGACTCAGTTCCCGATTTACTAAGCCACCTAGCTGCCCCCATCTGCCTTCTTACTGAACCAAGAATCTTGCATCTCTCTCTAAGCTTTGTTTGTACTTTACTTTTGATGGACTTAAATACTGCCTTCTTAGAGATGGATGAACTATCCTACCAGTAAACTCTGTGGAATTCTGACTTTTCATTTAGCAAATTGTGGATTTCCCCATCATTTTCATCCACCCAATCTTGATGTTTTTGAGTGTTCTGACTCAGATAAGCAAATGCAGTGCTATACACTAATCTCTTAAAGCTGCCCACTCCTTTTTTACTGCATTGTTGCCAACTGTACGATAGCTTCACTTTCTCTCTGAGTTACCAACAAACTGTTCCCTCTCAGAGAAGAGTTCTACTCTGTTGACATTAATTCTTCTGATAGTCATTTTGCCTTGGGGACACAGCTTTTGTTGAATGCAAATATTTAGCTTGGAAAAGATAAGTCTATGGTTAGTCCAGCACTGCACCACCTTTATCATTTTCACATCTTGGTCTGTCTCTTCTCCTTACAATCACATAGTCTATTAAATGTGAATATTTTCTATGAGGGTGCTTCCATGAAGTTTTATTGCATTTAGGTAAATGGCAGACCGTATTGTTGTTGAGAAGGTCATGAGATATATACAAGTCTTCAGTAATAAGTGATGATTGCTGTGGCTGTTTCCAATTCCATTTCTCTATAGGATTCCCTGGCAGTCTGGTAGTCTGAGCCTACCTTAGCATTAAAGTCACCCAGAATTATAAGCTTGTCCTCTTTTGGCACATTAATGATAAGGGTCTCCAGGTCTTCTGAAAATTTTTCTTTGACCTCACCAAGGTTCATCATGGTGGAAGCATAGGCCCTGAAGATGGTAGCATGACATTTTTCTGCAAGTGGCAATCACATTGTTGTGAGCCTGTCATTCACTTCTTTTTTTTTTTAATTTATTTATTTAACTTTTAACATTCATTTTCACAAAATTTTGGGTTCCAAATTTTCTCTCCATTTGTCCCCTCCCCTCACCGCAAAACACCAAGCATTCTGATTGCCCCTGTCACCAATCTCTTTTATCATCCCTCCCTTCCCTTGTCCCCATCTTCTCTTTTGTCCTGTAGAGCCAGATAACTTTCTGTACCCCATTATCTGTATTTCTTATTTCCTAGCGGCAAGAACAGTACTCGACAGTTGTTCCTATAACTTTGAGTTCCAACTTCTCTTCATCCCTTCCTCCCCACCCATTCCCTTTGGGAAGGCAAGCAATTCAATATAGGCCATATCTGTGTAGTTTTGCAAATGACTTCCATAATAGTCATGTTGTATAAGAATAACTATATTTCCCTCCATCCTATCCTGCCCCCATTGCTTCTATTCTCTCTTTTGATCCTGTCCCTCCCCAAGAGTGTTGGCTTCAGAATGCTCCCTCCTCCTATTGCCCTCCCTTCGATCATCCCCCCCACCCTGCTTATCCCCTTCTCCCCCCACTTTCCTGTATTGTAAGATAGGTTTTCATACCGAAATGAGTGCGTATTTTGTTCCTTCCTTGAGTCAAGTGTGATGAGAGTAAACTTCATGTTTTTCTCTCACCTCTGCTCTTTTTCCCTCCACTAAAAAGTCTTTTGCCTGCCTCTTTCATGAGAGATAATTTGCCCCATTCCATTTCTCCCTTTCTCCTCCCAATATATTTCTCTCTCACCACTTAATTTCATTTTTTTAAAGATATGATCCGATCCTATTCCATTCACTCTGTGCTCTCTGTCTCTGTGTGTGCATGCGCACGCGCGTGCATGTTTCTGTGTGTGTATGTAGTCCCACCAACTACCCAGATACTGAAAAGTTTCAATCGTTACAAATATTGTCTTTCCATGCAGGAATGTAAACAGTTCAACTTTAGTAAAGTCCCTTTTGACTTCTCTTTGCTGTTTACCTTTTCAGGCTTCTCTTCATTCTTGTGTTTGAAAGTCAAATTTTCTTTTCAGCTCTGGTCTTTTCATCAAGAATGCTTGAAAGTCCTTGATTTCATTGAAAGACCAATTTTTTCCCCTGAAGTATTATACTCAGTTTTGCTGGGTAGGTGATTCTTGGTTTTAGTCCTAGTTCCTTTGACTTCTGGAATATCATATTCCACACCATTTGATCCCTTAATGTAGAAGCTGCTAGATCTTATGTTATCCTGATTGTATTTCCACAATACTTGAATTGTTTCTTTCTAGCTGCTTGCCATATTTTCTCCTTGACCAGGGAACTCTGGAATTTGGCCACAATGTTCCTAGGAGTTTCTCTTTTTGGATCTCTTTCAGGCAGTGATTGGTGGATTCCTTGGATACTTATTTTGCCCTCTGGTTCTAGAATCTCAGGGCAGTTTTCCTTGATAATTTCGTGAAAGATGATGTCTAGGCTCTTTTTTGGATCATGGCTTTCAGGCAGTCCCATAATTTTTAAATTGTCTCTCCTGGATCTATTTTCCAGGTCAGTTGTTTTTCCAATGAGATATTTCACATTATCTTCCATTTTGTCATTCTTTTGGTTTTGTTTTGTGATGTCTTGGTTTCTCATAAAGTCATTAGCTTCCATTTGCGCCATTCTAATTTTGAAAGAACTATTTTCTTCAGTGAGCTTTTGAACCTCCTTTTCCATTTGGTTAATTCTGCTTTTGAAAGCATTCTTCTCCTCATTGGCTTTTTGACCCTCTCTTGCCAATTGAGTTAGCCTATTTTTCAAGGTGTTATTTTCTTCAGCATTTTTTTGGGTCTCTTTTAGCAAGGTGTTGACCTGCTTTTCATGCTTTTTTTGCATCTCTCTCATTTCTCTTCCCAGTTTTTCCTCCACCTCTCTAACTTGATTTTCAAAATCCTTTTTGAGCTCTTCCATGGCCTGAGCCCATGGAATATTTATTCTGGATGTTTGGGATACAGAAGCCTTGACTTCTGTGTCTTTCCCTGATGGTAAGCATTGTTCTTCCTCATCCAAAAGGAAGGGAGGAGATACCTGTTCACCAAGAAAGTAAGCTTCTATGGTCTTGTTTTTTTCCCCTTTTCTGGGCATTTTCCCAGCAAGTGACTTGACTTCTGAGTGTCCTCTCCACCCCCACCTCACCTCCAGATCTGCCCAGCCAGCTCTTGGGGTCTGAGATTCAAATGCTGCTTCCCAGCCTCAGGGCTTTGGGCAGGGACAGGGCTGCTATCCAGAGTGAGATTAAGTTCAGCTGCTCAGGTGGGGGCAGGGCTGCCCCTCGGGGCTCAGTTCCCTCAGGGGGTTTATGCAGAGACCTTCAACAATGAATCTGGGCTCCTGCCTGCTTTGGGAGCCCCTATCCCCTGCTGCCTCTGCAGCTGCCTCCCGAGGGGACCTGAGTTATGGGGACACCCCACTCCCCTCTCGACCAGCGAAAGAGATCCTCTCACCCACTGTCAGTACCTGTGGGTGGAGGGACCTGCATGGCCCCTGGAGATTCCATCCCTGAAGCCTGCTCGGATCTGCTCCTCTCGGTGCTGCTCGGCGAAGGCAGGGCTGGGCTTGGCTCTGGGTCTGGTGCGGGAGGGACCTTTTGAGTCAGGTTTTCAGGTCTTTCTGGAACAGAAATCTTGTCCGCTCCGTTGTTCTGTGGCTTCTGCTGCTCCTGAATTTGTTGGGAGTTCTTCTTTACAGGTATTTTATGGGCTGTGGGTTTCGTTGCTAGCATATGTGTGTCTTTCTACTTCGCCATCTTGGCTCCCCCCATTCACTTCTTTTGATAGTGATAAAAGCTAGGATTAGTTTTGATTGCAAAGCCTATACTGATTCACGATGCTCCCTTTCACTGTGACCACTCCAGAAAAACATGTATCCAGGTCCAACTTCAGTAAGGTGGCCTTCATTTGCCAGTCTTGTTTCACTCAGGGCTGCTATTTGAATTCAATACCTGCTGAGTTTTCTTGCAACAAGAGCAGTTTCTCTTTCAGGTCTATTGAACTTTTTGTTGTGTATAAGTGTGTGTACATTCTGTGTGCTCACTGTGAGTGGAATTGTCTTTGTGGATGTTTGCGAACATTGTGTGTGTGTGTGTATTGTGTGTGTGTATTTCTACCCCAGGGTGGGATCCCTGCCTACTGTGGTAATCAGGCCAGGGTTGGGTAATCAGACACATTTTCTAGCCCCTTCTTCACAACAGGAGATGAATAGTGTGATCCCAAGGCTGCTCAGACACCCAGGGGGCTGCCAAATACCACTTCTGCTTCCAGTCAGAAGACAGCCCTATGGCCTGGGCTGCCTGTGTACAGGATTGTGGTTACTCATCTTTGCCTGCTGCCACAGGACTTTGATGTGGGTGAAAAAAGATGTTAAAATGGCATGGGTGATATCTTTTGATTTATGAGCAAATTGAATCTAAATGAGGCATGAAATCATCGGCCTCACTCTCTTCTCCAGAGTCATCACAGTCCAGTGGCAGGACAGAGTCAAGACTACTGGTGATGGCTCAGGATGCAGTACATGACTTTGGTGTTTTTGATGTCTAACCAACCTCTAAGTGCCTGCTTCAACTGCCTTTATGACCTTTGGAGCAAATTGTTCTGAGCCACAAGTTCTATCAGGGGATGTCTTCACGTGCTTGAGGTAGACACCTCCCCAAATCACCAGTGGGTTTAAGACCACTCAGCTACCCTCAACCTAGTTTTAGCCAGTCTGCCAAAACTGTACCAGGGTGTGGCCTCTGGACATGCTGTAGTTTCATGGAGCCACAGGTAGAGTGAGGTGGAACAGGTGGACACCAGAGGTGGAAACCAACCCTGAAAAGGGCTTAACAGTCTTCACACCAGAGGTACTAGTCTTCTCTGAACACACTATATACATATAGTATACATACATACATATATATATATATGTATACACACACACACACACACACGAAGATATACATACACGAATGTATGTATGTGTGTATGTATGTATTACTGTTGCTCCAGAAGAATGATGAGTCTAGGAAGACAATAATATCTATAACTTAGTTACTGTTCAATCTAGGTTACCCACCCAATTAGGAAATTTCAATTAAGTCTCAAAAAGATGACTTGCCTTATTTGAAATGATCCTCAAGGGATCATTTGGACCTTCAAGATATATTATATGTCCCTTGAGAGAAAGTGTCCCTTCCTAGAGGTTCTGGAACTCCTTCTTTAACTCCTGCTTTAAGTTTGGAAAGCATTATCCCCGTAAACAGCCCAAGAAAGTAATTCATACAACCAATTATTATACCCATTTTATGCGGAGACTTAGGCTCCATCATTGTTTGGACTGAGAATGGGTCTCCATGTGGCATTTAGGGCTTTTCCCACCACAGGGGATGAATAGACATAATGTCATTTAACATGTACATAATATTTAATATACATAGTGTCTATTTCCTTCTTCCAGCCCCCCCATGCCATTTCTGCTACTTGAGACTTAAACATGCCTGAATGATACTCCAAGATCCTCCAAGATTTTTTCTGATTTTTTTCCTTAGTCTTTCAAGAGTATTTTGCTGAAGAATTATTATTTACACTTGTACTCCCTTTTTGCATTGAATGTGATTCGTTCTTTCTAGCCCTTTGAAGAGTGGCATCATATGATCTACACTGCTATATTCCTTCCTTCTCTCCCAAATCTCTCACCAACTAGTCCCAAGAGATGACACGTAATAAGGGCTTAATAAATATTGACTGCATTAAGTTGAATTACAGGTTACTTTCATATATATGCTCTCATATCATATATGTGCAAATACCCCTGTTAGACACAGTACCAGGCCCATTTTCTATATTAGGTGAGGAAAGCAAAGTTTTCATAAGTTCACAGAACTTGCCCCAAATCATATCTAGACTCACTCAGAATCATAGAGTGTCCATGCTAGCAAGAGCCTCATGGAGCAATGAATAAAGCACCTCATGTTCTAGATGAATTACTTCACAGAGATGTAGAAAGATTAAGTCACTTGCCCAAGATCAACAGCTATAGATTCTCTGACCTAAACCTGGGTCTTCAGATTTCAACTCCTGTCCTTTGTAAATCCAGACGCAAATGTCTAAGACTCCAGAGTAGGGCCTCAAATACTAACTCTCCTGGTTTTCCCATTGAAACACAGACTTCCATTATTTCTTAATTAGGTTCAGTCCCTGATACATCAGAGAATTATCCAGGAGACATCTACAGGAGCTGTAAAAGGGAGTCAGGTTTGAGGTTGAGAATTAGCTGTCTTCCTCCATCTATATCTTCAGTCCAGTCATCTATTCATCCATTCACAATCTTCACACCCACCATGGTTTTATTCACACTCAGGAATGTCTATATAAAGTTGAGTCATATATGAAAATCAGCCTTCTTACTTGAGAGTTCATGAGAATATGTGTATGTTGTCTTCCCATACACATCAAAATGTAAAGGTCTGTAATTTGCCCCACCATGATTACCATCACCTTCGCATTCTTTTCTTTTTTTAATAATTATTTTATTTGTTTTCAGAGTTCTACAATCACTTCCATATATCCCAGATTTTTCCCCTACCTACCCCTTCCTTCCCTCCTCCCTCCCTACTCCCTCCCAGAGACAGCTTGCAATCTTATATAGGTTCTACTCATATATTCCTATTAAATACAATTTCACCATAGTCATGTTGAACAGAAGAATTAAAATGAATGAGAGAAACTATAAAACAAAACATAACATAACATAACATAAAAGAAAATGGTCTTCTTCATTCTGCAGTCCAGTTCTATAGTTCTTTCTCTGGATGTGGAAGGCATTTTTGCCTCAAAAGTCCATGGGGAATTTTTAGGTCCTTGCATTGCTATGAGGGACTAAGTCTACCAGAAGAATTCCTTGCTCACTGTGGTTAATGCTGTGTACATACATCTTTTTCTTTTCTTTTTCTTTAAAAAATATATTAATTTTATTTTTTTTCAGTGTTCTACAGTCACTACCATATAACTTAAATTATTTTCCTCCTCCCTCCACCTTGCTTTCCCCTTCCCTCCCCAATATGGCATACAATTTTATATAGGTTCTATACATACATTCCTATTAAATACATTTTCACTAGTCATGTTGTGTAGAAGAATTAAAATGAATGGGAAAAATCATATAACAAATCAAAACGAAATACAAAAGAAAATGAGCTACTACATTCTGCAGCTGAATTCCAAAGTTCTTTCTCTGGGTATGGAAGGCATTTTGTCTTAAAAGACCACTAGGAATTTTTTTAAGTCCTTGCATTTCAGTGAAATTCCAAGTCTACCAGAAAAAGCTCTTACACAGTGTAGTCGTTGCTGTGCACAAGGTTCTCCTGGTTTTTGCTCAGCATCAGATCATATAAGTGTTTCCAGGCCTCTCTAAAGTCTTCCTATTCATCATTTCTTATAGCACAATAGTATTCCATTACATTTATATACCATAATTTATTCAGCCATTCCCCAATTGATGGGCATCCCCTTGATTTCCAGTTTTTGGCCACCTCAAAGAATGCTGCTATAAGTATTTCTGTACATGTAGGAATGTGGGACCCTTTCTCATTTTTATGATCTCTTGGGGATACAGTCCTAGAAGTGATATTGCTGGGTCAAAGGGTAGGCATATTTTTGTAGCCCTTTGGGCAAAGTTCCAAATTGCTCTCCAGAATGGGGGGATCAGCTCACAGCTCAACCAACAATGAATTAGTGTTCCAACTCTCCCACATCTTCAACAACATTTATCATCTAACTGTTCTGTCATGTTAGCAAATCATACCATGTTAGGTGTGATGTGGTATCTTAGAGTTGTTTTGATTTGCATCTCTCTAATCCATAGTGATTTAGAACATTTTTTCATATGATTATAGACATCTTTAATTTCTTCCTCTGAAAACTGCCTATTCATATCCTTTAACCATTTATCAATTGGTGAAGGACATACATTCTTTTCTTAAAGTCATAAGGTGACAAAGAGTAGGAAATAAACCCCAAATGATATGTGATCCAGTAAAGGAATCTTTATGAGTCCTCCAAGTGCCCCCCCACCCCACTTGGTTGGGAAAGTGATTATTGTCAATCCAATGAAGATGGTAAGGCAATTGATCTGTGAGACAGAAGCTGTTGCCTGTGCCCTGATAAGGGCACAAACTTTTTCCTCCATCTAAGCAAAACTATAGCTTGTGTTAAAAAGCAGGTTTCCAAATGGGTTTTTATACTCCCGAGTTGACTGTGTTGATAGCAAGGGAACCACAAAGGTTGGGTGGCTCTAGTGAGGCTGGTTACCTGGTTGACTTGAGATTTTGCCTCTGTGTTCTCCTGTGTTGCCAGTTACCAAGGGAACGTGTGTTGTAGCAGTGTATTTTGTCAGCTGCTGAAGATCAGGAGGTACTGCATATAACAAAGGGCTTGTCAAGGTGAAACCCATATCTCAAGGTTCACGAGCAGTGATGAACCTGGGGCCCATCTTCAAGGACAGAGTCTTCCTCTCTGAAACTGACTTTCTGAGGTAGTCAGTGTGCCGTTCTAAAGGCAGATAGGAACAGGGTGTTGTAAGCTGCCCAGGATAGAATGAAAAGGACATTTTCACTCTTGAGTCCTCAAGCATAATCGCTGTCAAATTTAGGACTCAGGCTGGACAGCTGGCAATGAGGCATTAGCTTGGAACACTGACGGGGTAGAAGGAGTGTTTGGCAGGATGACCTTGCTTTGCACACTGAAAAACTGGAGTGCATTTAAACGTGATCTCTTCGTAGGCTGAAGAGTGGGGTGGCTGTAGCATTCATATCTGCGTGAGGTCGATGGAAATGTGCTACAGAAATTAAGGAAGAGACAGAGTGGTAGAAGGGTGTGGGCATGGAATTTGGAGTCATTGAATCTAAGTTCGGCTATTCCCGGACTAGGATGAAAGGGAATTTTGGAAAACGGAGTTGGATTAACTCCCATTCTATCATGTTTTATTTTTCCAGGAATATTCCATCAAACTGAAAATTCCACCTTTTTTTCCCCTTTCTTCTTCAGCCTTTTCTGTTGCTCGCGGCCCTGAGAAGGAAAAGAGATACGCAGAGAGCCAGGAGTCCAGGGCATCTACGAACTGCTGGTCGTCCATGAAGGTGATCAGGGCATCCTGATTTCTCGTCTTGGCCGGTGGGTTTTCCCAAAATTTTTGAAGGTCTTCGGATAAGAAATAGATGTAAAAGAAACAAAAGAAGAGCTGAAAGGGAAGGAGAAATGAAAGGGGAAATACAGCAGGGCGGAGAGCTATGCAAATATCGAGC